>NC_088863.1:37020052-37062110 GCF_032884065.1 Artemia franciscana
TTAGTTTTGTTAGTTTTTTTTTTTTACTTATGTCCTGGTCGTCATTTATACTCCCTGTGTCCCGGTGCTTTGTTGATTGCTAATCGAACATTCCTTTTGTCCTTTTTTTCTTTTTAGTTTTTTATTGGTTTTTACCTTTATTTTAGCTTATTTTTCAGTTTTTTCCTTTTTTTTAGTTTTTTTTTATTTTTTATTTTTTTTTAGTTTTTTACCTTTTTTTAGTTTTTTTAGTTTTTTTAGTTTTTTAGCTTTTTTACTTTTTTTATTAGTTTTTAGTTTTTTTTTGTAGTTTTTGCCTTTTTTTAAGTTTTGTTTTTCTCCTTTATTTTTTTCCTTTTTTTTTCTTTTTTAGTTTATTTAGATTTTTAGATTTTTTAGTTCTTTTATTAGTTTTTAGTTTTTTTTTCTTTTTAGTTTTTTTGTAGTTTTTACCTTCTTTTTAGTTTTGTTAGTTTTTTTTTTTACTTATGTCCTGGTCGTCATTTATACTCCCTGTGTCCCGGTGCTTTGTTGATTGCTAATCGAACATTTTATTTTGTCCTGGTCGCTTTCTCTTTGAGTGTCGTCATTTATTTTTTTCTTTTTCAGTTCTTTTAGTTTTTACCTTTTTTAGTTTTTTTTAGTTTTTTAGATGAAAATTTTTTTTAGTTTTTTCCTTTTTTTCTTTTTAGTTTTTTATTGGTTTTTACCTTTATTTTAGCTTATTTTTCAGTTTTTTCCTTTTTTTTAGTTTTTTTTTATTTTTTATTTTTTTTAGTTTTTTACCTTTTTTTAGTTTTTTTATTTTTTTTAGTTTTTTAGCTTTTTTACTTTTTTTTATTAGTTTTTAGTTTTTTTTGTAGTTTTTGCTTTTTCTTAGTTTTTTCAGTTTTTTTTTTAGTTTTTTATTGGTTTTTACCTTTATTTTAGCTTATTTTTCAGTTTTTTCCTTTTTTTTAGTTTTTTTTAGTTTTTAGTTTTTTTAGTTTTTTACCTTTTTTTAGTTTTTTTAGTTTTTTTAGTTTTTTAGCTTTTTTATTTTTTTTATTAGTTTTTAGTTTTTTTTGTAGTTTTTGCCTTTTTTTAGTTTTTTTAGTTTTTTAGCTTTTTTATTAGTTTTTAGTTTTTTTTGTAGTTTTTGCCTTTTTTAGTTTTTTTAGTTTTTTAGCTTTTTTATTTTTTTTATTAGTTTTTAGTTTTTTTTTGTAGTTTTTGCCTTTTTTTAGTTTTTTCAGTTTTGACGTCACCTGATCCAGTTTTTTCAGGTGACGTCACCTGATCCATCCACAGATCCACACACAGACAACTTATTTTTATATATCTATATATATAAAAATAAGTTGTCTGTGGATGGATGGATGGATGGATGTGTGGATGGATGTGTCAGGTGACGTCACCTGAAAAAACTGGATTAGGTGACGTCAAAACTGAAAAAACTAAAAAAAGGCAAAAACTACAAAAAAAACTAAAAACTAATAAAAAAAATAAAAAAGCTAAAAAACTAAAAAAACTATAAAGGTAAAAACCAATAAAAAACTAAAAAAAAAACTGAAAAAACTAAAAAAAGGCAAAAACTAGAAAAAAAATATTAAAAACTAATAAAAAAAGTAAAAAAGCTAAAAAACTAAAAAAACTAAAAAAACTAAAAAAAGGTAAAAAACTAAAAAAAATAAAAAATAAAAAAAAACTAAAAAAAAGGAAAAAACTGAAAAATAAGCTAAAATAAAGGTAAAAACCAATAAAAAACTAAAAAAAAAAAGGAAAAAACTAATAAATGACGACACTCAAAGAGAAAGCGACCAGGACAAAAAACTAAAAAAAAAGGCAAAAACTACAAAAAAACTAAAAACTAATAAAAAAAATAAAAAAGCTAAAAAACTAAAAAAACTAAAAAAAGGTGCAATCAACAAAGCACCGGGACACAGGGAGTATAAATGACGACCAGGACACAAGTAAAAAAAAAAATTAACAAAACTAAAAAGAAGGTAAAAACTACAAAAAAACTAAAAAGAAAAAAAAACTAAAAACTAATAAAAAAACTAAAAAATCTAAAAATCTAAATAAACTAAAAAAGAAAAAAAAAGGAAAAAAATAAAGGAGAAAAACAAAACTAAAAAACGAATGTATATACAGACCGGTACACCGGGATACAAATGACGACCGGGACACAGGGAATATAAATAACGACCGGGACACAGGGACACAACTACAACGGGGACACCGGGGGAAACAGGGGGATATAAATGACGACCGGGACAAAAAAACTAAAAAGAAATAAAAACTAAAAACTAATAAAAAAAACTAAAAAATCTAAAAATCTAAATAAGCTAAAAAAGAAAAAAAAAGGAAAAAAATAAAGGAGAAAAACAAAACTAAAAAACGAATGTATATACAGACCGGGACACCGGGATACAAATGATGACCGGGACCCGGGACACAGGGAATATAAATGACGACCGGGACACAGGGACACAACTACAACGGGGACACCGGGGGAAACAGGGGGATAACCTGACAATCTATTTATATGCAAAGACAATGGGACAGCAAAGAATGTTGTATATTCGCAAGTTTTACGTAGTTAAAACCATATATATATATATATATCTATATTCACAGGTGGGACATAGGGACACAACTACAATGGCGCGTAACTATTATGGCGCGTAACGACTTACGCGCGCGGGGGGGCTTGGGGGGGGCGCGAAGCGCCCCCACCAACTAGGTGTTGGGGTGGCGCGAAGCGCCACCCCAACAGCTAGTATAGATATATAGATTTTTATATATATAGATACAGTTTCTTCTTTAGTTTTTTTTTCTTTTTTAGTTTTTTCGTTTTTTAGTTTCTTCTTTTTATTGATTTATTTTCTTCAATTTGTCAATGTTCATTCTAACATTGACACTTGGAAAAATCTTTACGTGCCAAGCATGCTAAAGCTCCAACAATTTATATTAAACCTCAAATTTGGGGTATCTGTTTTAAGGTTTTCGAATTACTTTAATCTATTGTCAAAATATATTGAAATATTTGTGCAATTCCCAGTTTGTTTTTTTATAGTTTTTTCTTTTTTTTTTAGTTTTTTAGCTTTTTTAGCTTTTTTTTAGTTTTTATCTTTTTTATTTTTTTAGGTTTTTTCTTTTTAGGTTTTTTTTTTTTTTTAATTTTTTTAATTTTTAATTTTTAGTTTTTTCTTTTTAGTTTTTTTTTTAGTTATTCCATTTTTCTTTTTTCGAATTACTTTAATCTATTGTCAAAATATTTCGAAATATTTATGCAATTTCCAGTTTTTACATTCTAGTTTGTTTTCTTTTTTATATATAGAAGATATAATCTGGCGTAACGGACAGACAACTTATTTTTATATATATAGATATATATATATATATATATATATATACTAGCTGTTGGGGTGGCGCTTCGCGCCACCCCAACACCTAGTTGGTGGGGGCGCTTCGCGCCCCCCCCAAGCCCCCCCGCGCGCGTAAGTCGTTACGCGCCATAATAGTTACGCGCCATTGTAGTTGTGTCCCTATGTCCCACCTGTGAATATAGATAGATATATATATATGGTTTTAACTACGTAAAACTTGCGAATATACAACATTCTTTGCTGTCCCATTGTCTTTGCATATAAATAGATTGTCAGGTTTACCGACTCTTGAACATGCAACATATAATGGTCCATGGGAAAACAATCTGTATTCAGATCTATACCTCATGATTCTAATGATTGCCCTTGAGCTTTGTTGATGGTGATTGCTAATCGACCATTCCCTGTCCCGGTGTCCCGGTCGTCATTTACATCCCCCTGTTTCCCCCGGTGTCCCCGTTGTAGTTGTGTCCCTGTGTCCCGGTCGTCATTTATATTCCCTGTGTCCCGGGTCCCGGTCGTCATTTGTATCCCGGTGTCCCGGTCTGTATATACATTCGTTTTTTAGTTTTGTTTTTCTCCTTTATTTTTTTCCTTTTTTTTCTTTTTTAGCTTATTTAGATTTTTAGATTTTTTAGTTTTTTTATTAGTTTTTAGTTTTTTTTTCTTTTTAGTTTTTTTGTCCCGGTCGTCATTTATATCCCCCTGTTTCCCCCGGTGTCCCCGTTGTAGTTGTGTCCCTGTGTCCCGGTCGTCATTTATATTCCCTGTGTCCCGGTCGTCATTTGTATCCCGGTGTACCGGTCTGTATATACATTCGTTTTTTAGTTTTGTTTTTCTCCTTTATTTTTTTCCTTTTTTTTTCTTTTTTTTATACTCCCTGTGTCCCGGTGCTTTGTTGATTGCTAATCGAACATTCCTTTTGTCCTGGTCGCTTTCTCTTTGAGTGTCGTCATTTATTTTTTTCTTTTTTAGTTCTTTTAGTTTTTACCTTTTTTAGTTTTTTTTAGTTTTTAGTTTTTTTAGTTTTTTACCTTTTTTTAGTTTTTTTAGTTTTTTTAGTTTTTTAGCTTTTTTATTTTTTTTATTAGTTTTTAGTTTTTTTGTAGTTTTTGCCTTTTTTTAGTTTTTTTAGTTTTTTAGCTTTTTTATTAGTTTTTAGTTTTTTTTGTAGTTTTTGCCTTTTTTTAGTTTTTTTTAGTTTTTTAGCTTTTTTATTTTTTTTATTAGTTTTTAGTTTTTTTTGTAGTTTTTGCCTTTTTTTCTCTTTGAGTGTCGTCATTTATTAGTTTTTGCCTTTTTTTCTCTTTGAGTGTCGTCATTTATTAGTTTTTTCCTTTTTTTTTTAGTTTTTTATTGGTTTTTACCTTTATTTTAGCTTATTTTTCAGTTTTTTCCTTTTTTTTAGTTTTTTTTTATTTTTTATTTTTTTTAGTTTTTTACCTTTTTTTAGTTTTTTTAGTTTTTTTAGTTTTTTAGCTTTTTTACTTTTTTTATTAGTTTTTAGTTTTTTTTTGTAGTTTTTGCCTTTTTTTAGTTTTTTCAGTTTTTTTTTAGTTTTTTTTTGTAGTTTTTGCCTTTTTTTAGTTTTTTTAGTTTTTTAGCTTTTTTATTTTTTTTATTAGTTTTTAGTTTTTTTTGTAGTTTTTGCCTTTTTTAGTTTTTTCAGTTTTGACGTCACCTGATCCAGTTTTTTCAGGTGACGTCACCTGACACATCCATCCACACATCCATCCACAACTTATTTTTATATATATAGATATATATATATATATATATATATATATATATATATATATATATATATATATCTATCTATCTATATAAAAATAAGTTGTCTGTGGATCTGTGGATCAGGTGACGTCATGTTTGTTCGCATATGACGTCTGAATTATTTCACACTAATACAAAAGAAGAAAAAAACTAAAAAAGGTAAAAACTACAAAAAAACTAAAAAGAAAAAAAAACTAAAAAAGCTAAAAAACTAAAAAAAAACTAAAAAAAGGTAAAAATCTAATAACTAAAAAAACTGAAAAAAATAAAAAAAGGCAAAAACTACAAAAAAAATAAAAACTAATAAAAAAACTAAAAAAGCTAAAAAACTAAAAAAACTAAAAAAAAAACTAAAAAAGGTAAAAAACTAAAAAAAAAAACTAAAAACTAAAAAAGAAAAAAACTAAAAAAAAGGAAAAAACTGAAAAATAAAAGAGAAAAAGAAAACTAAAAAAATATGAATAAATATATATAAAAATAAGTTGTTTGTGGGTTATGTCTGTCTGTCTGTCTGTCGAGTGACGTCGTGTTTGTCCGCATATGACGTCTGAATTATTTCACACTAATACAAAAGAAGAAAAAAAACTAAAAAAGGTAAAAACTACAAAAAAAACTAAAAAGAAAAAAAACTAAAAAAGCTAAAAAACTAAAAAAAACTAAAAAAAGGTAAAAAACTAAAAACTAAAAAAAACTGAAAAAACTAAAAAAAGGCAAAAACTAAAAAAAAACTAAAAACTAATAAAAAAACTAAAAAAGCTAAAAAACTAAAAAAACTAAAAAAAGGTAAAAAACAAAAAAAAACTAAAAACTAAAAAAGAAAAAACTAAAAAAAAGGAAAAAACTGAAAAATAAGAGAAAAAGAAAACTAAAAAAATATTAATAAATATAAAAAATATAAATATAAATATAATATAAATTAGCAATCAACAAAGCACCGAGACACAAATGACGACCGGGACACAGGGAGTATAAATGACGACCAGGACATAAGTAAAAAAAAAACTAAAAAAACTAAAAAAATGGTAAAAACTACAAAAAAACTAAAAACTAATAAAAAAACTAAAAAATCTAAAAATCTAAATAAACTAAAAAAGAAAAAAAAGAAAAAAGGAAAAAAATAAAGGAGAAAAACAAAACTAAAAACGAATGTATATACAGACCGGGACACCGGGATACAAATGACGACCGGGACACAGGGAATATAAATGACGACCGGGACACAGGGACACAACTACAATGGGGACGCCGGGGGGCACAGGGGGATATAAATGACGACCGGGACACCGGGACACAAGGAATATAAATGACGCCCGGGACACTCAAAGAGAAATCACAGACTGGAACACCGGGACACAAATGACGACCGGGACACAGGGAATATAAATGACGACCGGGACACAGGGACATAACTACAAAGGGGACGCCGGGGTGCACAGGGGGATATATAAATGACGATGGCGACTCAGGGAATGGTCGATTAGCAATCACCATCAACAAAGCTCAAGGGCAATCATTAGAATCATGAGGTATAGATCTGAATACGGATTGTTTTCCCATGGACCATTATATGTTGCATGTTCAAGAGTCGGTAAACCTGACAATCTATTTATATGCACAGACAATGGGACAGCAAAGAATGTTGTATATTCACAAGTTTTACGTAGTTAAAAACATATATATATATATATATATATATATATATATATATATATATATATATATATATATATATATATATATATATATATATATATATATATATTCACAGGTGGGACATAGGGACACAACTACAATGGCGCGTAACTAATATGGCGCGTAACCACTTACGCGCGCGGGGGGGCTTGGGGGGGGGGGCGAAGCGCCCCCACCAACTAGGTGTTGGGGTGGCGAGAAGCGCCACCCCAACAGCTAGTATATATATATATATATATATATATATATATATATATATATATATATATATATATATATATATATATATATATATATATATATATATATATATATATATATATATATATATATATATATATATATATATATACTAGCTGTTGGGGTGGCGCTTCGCGCCACCCCAACACCTAGTTGGTGGGGGCGCTTCGCGCCCCCCCCAAGCCCCCCCGCGCGCGTAAGTCGTTACGCGCCATAATAGTTACGCGCCATTGTAGTTGTGTCCCTATGTCCCACCTGTGAATATAGATATATATATATATATATATGGTTTTAACTACGTAAAACTTGCGAATATACAACATTCTTTGCTGTCCCATTGTCTTTGCATATAAATAGATTGTCAGGTTATCCCCCTGTTTCCCCCGGTGTCCCCGTTGTAGTTGTGTCCCTGTGTCCCGGTCGTCATTTATATTCCCTGTGTCCCGCGTCCCGGTCATCATTTGTATCCCGGTGTCCCGGTCTGTATATACATTCGTTTTTTAGTTTTGTTTTTCTCCTTTATTTTTTTCCTTTTTTTTTCTTTTTTAGCTTATTTAGATTTTTAGATTTTTTAGTTTTTTTTATTAGTTTTTAGTTTTTATTTCTTTTTAGTTTTTTTGTCCCGGTCGTCATTTATATCCCCCTGTTTCCCCCGGTGTCCCCGTTGTAGTTGTGTCCCTGTGTCCCGGTCGTTATTTATATTCCCTGTGTCCCGGTCGTCATTTGTATCCCGGTGTACCGGTCTGTATATACATTCGTTTTTTAGTTTTGTTTTTCTCCTTTATTTTTTTCCTTTTTTTTTCTTTTTTAGTTTATTTAGATTTTTAGATTTTTTTGTTTTTTTATTAGTTTTTAGTTTTTTTTTCTTTTTAGTTTTTTTGTAGTTTTTACCTTCTTTTTAGTTTTGTTAATTTTTTTTTTTACTTGTGTCCTGGTCGTCATTTATACTCCCTGTGTCCCGGTGCTTTGTTGATTGCTAATCGAACATTCCTTTTGTCCTGGTCGCTTTCTCTTTGAGTGTCGTCATTTATTTTTTTCTTTTTTAGTTCTTTTAGTTTTTACCTTTTTTAGTTTTTTTTTAGTTTTTAGTTTTTTTAGTTTTTTACCTTTTTTTAGTTTTTTTAGTTTTTTAGCTTTTTTATTTTTTTTATTAGTTTTTAGTTTTTTTGTAGTTTTTGCCTTTTTTTTTAGTTTTTTGTCCTGGTCGCTTTCTCTTTGAGTGTCGTCATTTATTAGTTTTTTCCTTTTTTTTTTAGTTTTTTATTGGTTTTTACCTTTATTTTAGCTTATTTTTCAGTTTTTTCCTTTTTTTTAGTTTTTTTTTATTTTTTATTTTTTTTAGTTTTTTACCTTTTTTTAGTTTTTTTAGTTTTTTTAGTTTTTTAGCTTTTTTACTTTTTTTATTAGTTTTTAGTTTTTTTTTGTAGTTTTTGCCTTTTTTTAGTTTTTTCAGTTTTTTTTTTAGTTTTTTATTGGTTTTTACCTTTATAGTTTTTTTAGTTTTTTAGCTTTTTTATTTTTTTTATTAGTTTTTAGTTTTTTTTTGTAGTTTTTGCCTTTTTTTAGTTTTTTCAGTTTTGACGTCACCTAATCCAGTTTTTTCAGGTGACGTCACCTGACACATCCATCCACACATCCATCCACACATCCATCCACAGACAACTTATTTTTATATATATAGATATATATATATATATATATATATATATATATATATATATATATATATATATATATATATATATATATATATATATATATATTTTTATATATATATATATATATATATATATATATATATATCTATATATATATATATATATATATATATATATATATATATATATATATATATATATATATATACATATGTTTTTAACTACGTAAAACTTGCGAATATACAACATTCTTCGCTGTCCCATTGTCATTGTGTAAATAGACTGTCAGGTTTACCGACTCTTGAACATGCAACATATAATGGTTCATGGGAAAACAATCCGTATTCAGATCTATACCTCATGATTCTAATGATTGCCCTTGAGCTTTGTTGATGGTGATTGCTAATCGACCATTCCCTGTGTCACCGTCGTCATTTATATATCCCCCTGTGCCCCCCGGCGTCCCCGTTGTAGTTGTGTCCCTGTGTCCCGGTCGTCATTTATATTCCCTGTGTCCCGGTCGTCATTTGTGTCCCGGTGTTCCAGTCTGTGATTTCTCTTTGAGTGTCCCGGGCGTCATTTATATTCCTTGTGTCCCGGTGTCCTGGTCGTCATTTGTGTCCCGGTGTCCCGGTCTGTATATACATTCGTTTTTGAATTGGTCTTTTTTTAGTTTTTAGTTTTTTACTCTTTTTTTTAGTTTTTTTAGTTATACCTCATGATTCTAATGATTGCCCTTGAGCTTTGTTGATGGTGATTGCTAATCGAATATTCCCTGTGTCCCCGTCGTCATTTATATATCCCCCTGTGCCTCCCGGTGTCCCCGTTGTAGTTGTGTCCCTGTGTCCCGGTCGTCATTTATATTCCCTGTGTCCCGGTCGTCATTTGTACCCCGGTGTCCCGGTCTGTATATACATTCGTTTTTGAAATGGTATATGATGAAATGAATTTTTGTATTTTTCCCCTTTTTTTCTTTTTAGTTTTTTGATTTTTATTTTTTTTAGTTTTGTTTTTCTCCTTTATTTTTCATTTTTTTCCTTTTTTTCTTTTTTTTTCTTTTTTAGTTTTTTAGCTTTTTTAGTTTTTTTGTAAGTTTTTAGTTTTTTTTTCTTTTTTGTTTTTTTGTAGTTTTTACCTTGTTTTTAGTTTTTTTAGTTTTTTTTTTACTTATGTCCTGGTCGTCATTTACCTTCCCTGTGTCCCGGTCGTCATTTGTGTCCCGGTGCTTTGTTGATGGTGATTGCTAATCGAACATTCCTTGTGTCCCGGTCGCTTTCTCTTTGAGTGTCCCGGTCGTGATTTATATTCCCTATGTGCCGGTGTCCCGGTCGTCATTTGCGTCCCGATGTCCCGGTCTGTAATTTCGTCAGTCGAAAACATGACGTCAGTCGACACACAAACATGACGTCACTCGACAGACACACACACAAACAGACAACTTATTTTTATATATATAGATTTTTCCTAGAATACGGAAGCTAGCGAGTTAGTATCCAGAGTTTGGATGTATTTTGGTTTTAACATACCAGTCACTGTGGAAAAAAGTTTAATAGTTTCTAGTGTTTGCTTATGTGTTCAAAAAACTGTGCTCTTTTCTAATTCTTTGTTTATCATTGAAATTAAGGTCCTTTAGCTAAATTTCTTGTACATTTTTGGAACAATTTTGTTTCTGATGTTAGATCAAAATGAAAGATCTTGTCACCCTCATCCTAACTGAAATGTGTTCATTACAATTAAGAAGCGGTCGCCTTCTGAACAGGTTCTTGGCAGACCGAAGGGACATAAATACCTTAAAGAAAAATAGCACGCTATAGGATACAAATTAATTCCTGACAAAAAAAAATTTCAACAAGGAGAAAACTTTTAGGGTCATACAAGTAGACAAAACTATGAAAAAAAAAAGATTTAAAAAATGTCTACTGCAGAAATAATAAAATAATGATATATCAAGTGAAAAGATAGAGATAAAACAAAATTTGAACTGTACAATTGTACGAATTATCAAGACTCTCGTCATACTTTTTGCTAGTTAAACAGGAAATACAGTGAAGAAATTCACTGCTACAAACAACTCGAGTCTTTTTCGACAAACTTTAAAACAAGTGTAACTGGAGGAGGCGGAAAGTTTTTCAAATCTTGGCTCTCAGGTCTGTAGCGATGGATCTTCAGATATTGATATCCAGCAGAGAGTACAAAAATGCACAAAAAAGCCTTTGCCACCCTTCACAAAAACTTTACCATACCATGGCAGAATCAGTGGTCGTAAAAAAGTTCAAAAAACAGAATCGAAAAGAACAAAAGGATTCCCTGGAGGTGTATGCACATAATTGTCTGCGGACAATTACCAGTACACATCTGCTCGACTGCAAGTCTAACATGGAAATACAGCTTATGTGCAGCAACGAGAGTCACAGGTTTACAATCAAGAAACGGTAGCAATAGTATATCCTCCTAGCTTTTGGATGAGACACCAAGGAGAAAAAAGAAAAGAAACGGTAAAACCAGGTAAAAAAAATCTTGATTCCATTGATTGGTTAAACCAATGGTCGACCCAGCGGGTCTCATTCGCAAAACAGATGGCAGCGAATTGTTCAGCATGCATTAAACACATATTAGAGATTCTCTATTTCGACAGATGTGGAATGACCTTATCCCTCCAAAAGCAAGTAGGTAAGTAGCTAACTGAAGTGGAAAAAGGAAAAACAATTCTAGACATAACTTACTTCCTTTCTTCATGAATTCCCATATGAGCCTTCAGTAGGTATTTGGTGCTGAAGCCTTTCCCACAAACTTCACACAAATTGTCTTTAGGCTTTTCCTTTTTCTCGAGATGATAAAACCTGTAAAATTAACTACTATAAAAGTGCTCATAAAGAGACAACAATAATATTATAAAATGAATACCTGCTTTTAAACTATGCCCCATCACCTAGATTGAAATAGCAGCTAAATTCAATCTGCCAGTACCATCTCCGTAACATGCAAAATCAACATAGCTATCGGCCACAATTGCAAATTTACTCCTAGTGAACTAATGTTACGTTGCTCGGTAGAAAAACAGTGAGTCGACAGAGTTGAAACTCCCCTTATTGGAGATTATGCGTGACAATTCCTTATCTGTACTTTTCAGAATTTTTTTTTGACCTGCATTTAAGTAGAGCTAACTTGTAAATGCTGGTTCAATGGTCCAGTTTTTCTTTCTACTAATCGAACTACTAAGAGCTGACTTCTCTATAACACTGTCAAACTTATCAAGCAAATGATTAGCATTGACATTAGTTCTCTGTCGATGGTGGTATTAGAGGGTACGTTTGGAATTTTTACTTGTGCTTTCAAACTTGGTGCTAAGCATGAAAGGAAAAAAAAAAAAAAAATAACATTCTTAAACCCAAATTATGGGTCTTCAAATGGGTGCCAGGTCTTCAAATTTTTTTCGGCAAAAAACTTTGCCTCAGAACTATTGTTTCTGAGGTTTGTTATTAGTTCACGTTTTTCTGTTTAGGAGTAAATAGAGACGACAGTTAATACTTTTTTGTTACATATTAAAACTCAAGATACCGATCTTCAGTTCACATTAGGACTGGAAGATTATCGTAAACTGCCCTCTCTGAAAGTTTAATTTTCAAAAAGTTTTTCAGCATTAAGTTTGCAATTTATAAGCAAAAGCCAAACACAACGATAGATGTTTGCACTTTTCTTCTAGTCACCCCCCCCCCCTGTGAAAAAAATAGGAGTGGTAATCCTTAGTTAATTGGTGTTACAATTATAATCTGATGCTCAAATTGTCCCAAGATTGAATTAACTCTATATATTTTATTTTACATTAAATATTCCATCAAATCAATGGAGTATATTATTACCATGAGAATAAACAGATGGGTCTCTCTTGTACCTTACATTTCTGAAACTGAACTACAAGCTGACAAGTAAAGAGAAACACACAATTATAATATCACATTTAAAAATTTAAACATGATACAGAGCTTTTTCAATTACAACAAGGACAAAACAAGCACCATCGTGTGAAGTTGTGTTTCTAGAAGCTCCTGTTCTTGGTTGTCTCTATATTAAGCAACCATCTAGAACTAGGAGAGACGTTATTAGAACATAAGTCTTCAGTCAACGAAGCCATGAATTTACGCTGAATGCCCGGGAATTTTGACTCTGTTTTGACCCAGTACGTCAAAGACAAGCCAGAACGTTTAGTTTTGTTAGATAGCGGATCAACAACTGATCCGCTAAAGGTCTCACGAAATTTTTAGGAGGCGGTCGAAATTAAGAATTATATTCACCGAAATGTGACCTTTAATAGAAATACTATGGAAACTGATATTAGCACTATTTACACTGTTCTTATTGATTCTGACATTTCACGTTCGCAACCTAATGGAGAACTCCGATTCTATCACACCAGATAAAAGATAAACAACCAGGAAAATTTTAGACACAACAGGACTCAATTGAAAATTAGTTCCGCAATTTAGCATGGAGTTTTATTTACTTGCATTTTCTCTGTTATCTTTTAATTTTGCAATTTTTTTTTCTTTTTTTTAGTTCAGTGTGTTAGGTTTTTTTTTCCCCAGTTTTTTTCTTTACTTTTTAGTTTTTTCATTTACAATGAGAGTAGCTGAGCAAAGGTGTAAGCCAATCAGTTTAGATTTATCGAAAAGTTATATATTGAACTTCTGAGTTTACGAGACAATAACACCACATGATGGCTCATTCGCTCCTAAAGATGTATGTAGCCAATACAAAATCAGCAGTTTATATATATATATATATATATATATATATATATATATATATATATATAAAAGCTTCATCTAATTTAGTTGATTCATTCGAGGCTGGCTAAAATTGAGTACTAGAATTTTTCTCTCTAATTCTTATTCTGGAGTCTACCAATGTCATAACTTCCCGGAAGGTGGTTAGCATTCCTAAACTTCAGCTTTAGATTAACCTTAGACACAAACTTGATACTAATATTCGCTTTAAACATCAATAACAGTATTGAATGGGCTATTTTATAACCAAATACTGTATTATTTATAACCACGTTGTTATACCTTCAAAATTGTGGAAGCGTATGACCATTAGTACTTCCTTTTACTACACCAAATTTACCTAAGCTAGAGTACCATATATTCCTATTTCTCTTAACCTGAACATTAGAATTCCCCAATAAAAATTACATATTTATATCTAGGATCCTGTACATATGTTCCTTATACGGTAAGCCAAATTTATCTAATTGACTACCTTCTCCCTCAGCCGATTCTACAAGGGCATGTACTACTATGGCAGATATCTTGCAATTTTTAAACATAAAGAGCAACTAGCATTCCATTATTAATACCTTCCCAACCTAATAAAGACTTAGTGGCTTCCTTATTCATCATGAGTCATACTCCCTGTTTATACACCCCATCCTTCCTACCAGAGGCAATAAATTATATATCACCAAACATTATATTTTCCATTCCTGGGATATGAGTTCCTGAAACCCTAAAAAGTCCAGTTGAAAACGTTTAAATTCACCAGTAAAGTCAAACTGTCAACATAACAGTTAGTTTTCAATGTTGTAATGTCCAAGTTGCAATTTTCAAATCATTTGAATCACTGAAATTATTATGGCCTCAAGAAAAGCAATGGATCTCAAATTAGTGCAGGACAGGGACGAATGTATCTTCTCAAATCTCTATGAAGCGCATAAGCCGGGCTTAGAACCGAGCCGCAATAATTCCCTAGGATCAACCAGTACAAACGGAGGCTTTGTGCAATCTTGGGCCCATCTAGTTATAACATGGTTTTCCGCACTTAGCGATGATTTTCTAGCAACAAAATCAACAACCGAAAGTAAGGAGTGACATTTAAACTTAAAACGAACTGAAATTATTCTGTATGTGAAAGCATCTGTCCTCTTCTCAACGCCTCGCTCTTTACGGTAAGGTTTGACTTCGCCACAACTCAACTTAAAAAAAAAAGCAAAGAGCAGGGCGTTGAGGATGGGACAGCCCCTTTCCAATACGGAATAATTTATGTTCGTTTTAAGTTTTAATGTCGATCTGAACTTTCAGTTAAAAAAAAACTTTGTTTTTTAATTTAACATTCAAAAATATGAGATCCATGAACTTGGATAGTCCAACTGAAGTTTTAACAATGTGGAGCTACATCGTTTATTTCTATATTGTTCTTGATAAATACATAGGATGAAAATGCCTCTACAGAAGTACTGACCTTCAGAAAAGTAAAGATAGTTCAGGGCTTTATCATGAATGCTTTTACGTTCTTTCGTTGTTACTGCCCAGAACTGAGTTAGATTTGTGAGTTTAAATTCAGAAGACATAGAAGAATCTATTGAAATTGCAGTTAATGTCTCTTTATATAAGATTGACGAATTGGTTACCTACTTGAAATAGGTTTCATCAAAGAAATTTGAAGTCCATTTCTCTACTATTCTGTTCCAGGAAGTACTTCATGAATAACATTTGATGTGCTTTAAGTGTGATACAATATCAAATTTTACTCCATCTGATAGTTTGCGATAAAGTTTTATATAAAATTCAATAATTTCAAATTTTACTCCCTTTGATAGTTCGAGATTGTTTTCCATCAGGAAATAGTGAAGTGTGCTGAAAACATCACACTGATGCTTAATGAGACTGGGCTCAAAAAATTGTAATTTCTCTATCATGGACTAAATACAGCCCGATACATTGAAAATGTTAGTGGAATTGTTCAGTAATCCTACATTAAGTTCGGTAATTTCTGACAAGTGTCACTTAAGCACCTAAGCTCCTGAAACCAATCAGAATCTTGGAACTTGGAAACCAGCTGAAAAGATCGATTAAAAAAAGACTTGTGCTTCATTTCTTTCAAACAACCTTGCCAGTACCTTTCCTCCAGATGCATATGAAAAAGCAATGCGACATGTAGGCTACCTAAATTTTCACATAACAATTTAAACTCTTGATTTCGTTGCACTTCCCTTTTTATAATTAACAACTTTGACTCCTTGGCGGAAAATTGCCTTCAATATTTGTACTGGCTTATTTTTTTATTTACGCGTTTTAGCTCTTGTAAGCCATAAAACAAATTTTGTATCCATGTCAAAGTTAATTATCAAAGTTAATAGTCAAACTTAGCTTGCTTTAGCTATAAGAAGCCATAAAGTATATTTTTGTACATGTCAACGTTAATGATCAAACAGTTCCTAGAAACTAACTATAAGTAAGGAGTGGCTTGAGCTAATAGTTACCACAAGAAAGTATCTGATATCTGTAATTATTAGTTAAGTTACATTGTAAGTCGTGCACTCCAAAACAAACAAGACACTGCAGTAAACCGAAGATTAGTGTGTTGAGTGAAAAAAGATTGGATGGGACACTAAAAAAAAACACACAATAGTTTTGTGTCTTCGTACGGTAATTTAGCTTGCTTTAGCTATAAGAAGCCATAAAGTATATTTTTGTACATGTCAACGTTAATGATCAAACAGTTCCTAGAAACTAACTATAAGTAAGGAGTGGCTTGAGCTAATAGTTACCACGAGAAAGTATCTGATATCTGTAATTATTAGTTAAGTTACATTGCAAGTCGTGCACTCCAAAACAAACAAGGCACTGCAGTAAACCGAAGATTAGTGTGTTGAGTGAAGAAAGATTGGACGGGACACTAAAAAAACACACACAATAGTTTTATGTCTTCGTACGGTAATTTAGTACGGTAAAGACAAATAGCGGTTGCCTGATTGCCCTACAAGTGAATGTGTGTAGTATGGGGGCAATCAGGAGCTTGTACGATATTCACCTTGAGCAACATGACAGACTCTCATAATAAAAT
The DNA here is from genome assembly GCF_032884065.1 of Artemia franciscana. NCBI lineage: Eukaryota > Metazoa > Arthropoda > Branchiopoda > Anostraca > Artemiidae > Artemia > Artemia franciscana. The sequence goes on from NC_088863.1 coordinate 37,036,608, forward strand.
CTTACATGTCTTGTGTTCACGGGTTTTTCATCCGAATGTTTTTCCACTGCTTCCCTCAGTTATTAATAGCATGCACATACATACACAGAATCACCCCGATTAACGAACCATCAACTATGCTGCATAATTGTTTAATGCCAATGGCAAAGATGGTGAATCCACCATTACTCGGTTGTTTTTTTTTGTTTTTTTTTTTCGCGTACTCTCTCCACCAGAGGCTTCCACGTACATTTAAGGGTGCAGATACCACAGATCTGGGAACCGCCAATCAAGTGCCTTTTTTGTTGTAAAAAGAGATGACACCACAGAAAATTGTCACGTTTTAACATTGCAACCCGTAAAACAGTAATTTTGGCAAGAAAACATTAAAAGTAAATCTGAATTTTATGAGAGGGAGCAAAGATTAAAGCTATCAATACCATTGCAGGGAGAGGGGGGTTCATTGTAGCTGCTTTAGCCTCAGGAAGCTCTCCACACCGATAATTTGTCGGTAGTACTAGTGGAGTCTATAAAGGCTAAACTAACGTCCTTACCTATGATGAGCATATCCCTTTTTATTGAAAAACTTTCTGCCACAGTCTTGACACGTATATCTTGGTTCACTTGACTCGTCATTTTCAAAATACGGCGAAGAACATCGATGATACTGCAACTTCTTCCTTTGAGTAAATACAGCACCACATTCATCACACTTAAATGGCTTATTGCCTGGAATTAATGTAGTGGTATATCGTGATTGTGATTATTAAAAAGCTCTAATTTGCCTTCCTCCAACAAACTGTGAATTAATACAAAGCCTTGGAAATGCGAGGAGACATAAATTGCTCAGAGCACACATAGCTCAATAGTCGAAAAACGGGAGTGTTCATGAGAAGTAAAAAACTAGTTTTTGGCTATTTTTGTAGCGTGTGACTCCACATCCAATTTTGCAATGTAAAAATACTCCCCAGAAAAAAACACTCGACACACCTAGTGATGATCCCTTTTTAAGTAAATACTCTAGAATGAGGGGCTTCTTAAAGTACTACAAACAGGAATTGGGTGATTTATGTAAAAACTGAAGAAAAATCACAAATATCAAAGAGTTACAAGGGACCGTTAAGGGGAGTGGGCCGAAGTTTAACAAGGGGGGGGGGCTTTTGGATCCGTAGTGACGGTCAAAGAATGAACATGGTAACCGAGTATGTTTATACTACCCTGGGAAGATAAATTAGGAAGAACTTTCAGGGAACGATGAGGGGGATGACCAATTGATCAAAAGCAATATGTGCCCGTTACAACAATTATAAGAATACTGGTACTGGTCCCCTTTAAGAGACATAAAAGGGGGAAAAGAAAGATTATTTCTAAAGAAAAATGATGATATTCCTTTAATATGGGCTCAAACTAGATCTACGTTGCATGGGCAGCGTGAGGTGATGCGGGAACCTTTGTTTGTAAACAATTTTTAATTGTTTTAGTTGGCTTTTTATATCTTGGTGTGAGAGGGATAAGGCTTTCTTTGTCCCTTCCAGAGTCTTGCCACCTTCATGGAGATGGATTAAATAATAATAATAATTTATTTTTGACCCGCTACAAAAAATCAAAGCGGAGTACCAATAAAAGAAACAAAACAAACACTACACAAAACAGAAAAAACAAGAAACTAAAGCAAACGAGTAAGGCCTCCTTGGCCTTGGGGCCTTTCGCCAGCAAGCTCTGTGAGCTTCGACCCAATATCCGGGAAACTATAAATAGATATGAGGCTCCTATTCCTATACCATGGAGGCAGATACAATAGAAAACGGGAAAAACGGAAATCACAAAGTTCCAAAACACTATATTTTTAATTGAATATTTATAGATTGTCATGTTTCATTTATGTAAGATGATGAAATATTTATTTTTCGTTTAAATGACTAATGTTAATTTTCTGGAACTAGGCTGGCAAAAGAATTAGTGCTCTCTCTTGTCAATCAATCGCAAAGGCAGATTTAAAAAGTGAAATGTGTTTCCGCGGGGAAAAGGCAGCTTTGTTCTTGAAACTGTCTTTCATCTTGCAGTTGGATACGCATAATGTATGCCTGGATAATACCTCCAATTGTTGACTCTGGCTTTTAAATTTTTGCCAGAGTATTACAGCAACTTTGCCTGTGGATGCTTTAAAGGCAATGTGCCACATTTTCATTTAAATCAAGGTAGATAGTTCATTCTCTTAATTGAAATAAAGTATGCTAATTAAAAAGACGATATTTTTCGATTTTAGAGTATACTTGAATTTTTGTTAATAGCATTAGTCTTATTAAAAGGTTGTACTATCTTCAAACTTTAGTAATATTTCTTTATATTTGAATTATACGCTGAAGTAGACTTATGCCTTTTAAATTCGCAGAACATTCTGACATTTATTTATTTTTCTTTCACTAGTCTCATCTAGGTTCAACTTTCCTCAGATTTTGCTCATTATTTTTCTTACCTTCTCATTACCAACGCTACCACAAACTCTTCTTAGCTACAATTTACATAAAGCTGACCTACTGGCAAATAATCTTCTTGTATCCCAGCCAGTTCAAATCCTCTTCTGTGGATTAGTTCCCAAGACATCACAAAGATTTTAAGTTCCTGGGAAGCAAGCGTAAAAAAAACCATTCCTTTACCCACCATGTTGGCACTCAGAAGAAGCTATTCAAATTTAAACCCAAGGAATTAGTACCCTAAATAACGTTGAAAAATACACGTAATACCAGAACTTGGTCAGAATTCAAATTAGTCACATCTTCAATGAAGCATTCATAAATTCGCAAAAACTCTTGTAACGAAGCCGATGGTGATCGATAAACAACACAGACAAGAACTTTCCTATTATCAGTCACACACTCAATGCAAAGACTCTCAAAAGTCATCTCTTGGTCATGCTTAGATAGTTGCTTCTTCACAGCAAATGGAATATTATCCTGAACAAAAAGCCCAACTCCGCCACCCTGTCTATTTTTCCTATTATTAGATATAAATTTAAATCCATCACAATTCAAGAATTCTGCATTTTCATTACTTAAAAACGTTTCACATAGGCCTAAGATACTTACCCTGTGGTTACAAAGTAACTGCGAAACAAACTCGTGGCTACTAGCCAAACCTCTGCAGTTAAAAAGTGCTGATCTTAAGTTCCCATCAATTACAGGTGTTCCTAAATCCCCTTCAAATAAAAAATCAGTTGCAGGAAGGCTAGCTAAATGATCATCATAGACACCTTCAGCAAAAGGGGAAAAATAATAATAAATATTTTTTAGATCAAGCTGATCACCGAGGTGGCTCCCCAATCTTCCAACAGACTCCCCACTACTCACGTGTTATATATAAATTTCATCTTTACCTTATGTCCCAGACAGACACGACGGAAAAATGGAAATGGCACCGCACCACTAATCAGACAAATCAGGTAAAAAAGTGGCAGAGAACAAACATGACCTCGAAACCTGATTTTTTTCACTAGACCTACTAACACTAGAAAATTAAAAAAAAAATTATGCGCAGAAAACGAGGTTGTAGAGCCCAACATGTACACAACACTGTGACAGAAGTGGTAATAAAATCAATCAAAATTTCTATCATAATACTAACAATAATCACAAAGGGACAGCAAAAACTAGCCCATCACTCTTTCCCAGTGTGACGAGGCCTTGGATTTGGATTCAAGCCAAAGCTTCGAGCACTTCTGTTTAACAGGCGTAAACTTTGCGAAATCTGATTCACGTAAATCCTTTGCTTTCGAAAGAAGTTCATTTCGAGTAGCGTTTAGCTTGGGTGGAAGATCCGTGCACACACGAATGCCGCTCCCCTTCAATTTACGAACTGAGTTGATAATCCTCTGAATGTTCTGTTTGTTTACAACTGAGATAAATACAGGTGCCGGACGAGGCCTTCGATTAGTAACGTTAAAGTGGCCTGACAGACGAGACGGAGCATTTGAACCACCGAGCATGCGGTAGCACTTCGCAATCTGAATGGGGTCACTTATCTCCATTGTAACAGATAAAAAAAAAATTTCACATTTTCTTCAACTGTTTGAGACGGCCACTCAATAGGCATGCCATGAATTAACAAATTCAATTTGCGGTCCTTGAGATCACTTTCCAGTACCTGATTCTCCAGTTGATCACACGTCAATTTTTGATCCTCCAACTCCTTTTCCAGTTACCCAATTTTTATATCTCTATCGGAGGCATCCTTTTTTAGCGTAGCTATTTCCCCCTCAAGGAACTGGATGGACTTGTTGATGTCTTTTTGAGAACAGATTACATTAAGTTTTTTCCCATAAAATCTTCACTGCTTCATCAAAGTTCTTTTGTGATACTTCCATAATGATTGCAATGAAGCCACTTCCTTATTGATTTAATGCAGCATGCAACCAAGCACAGGTAAACATTAAATCTCCGGGCGCGCCAAAACCGGTTAGCTATTTCACTTTTCAATGCGACCTAGATTGAATAATAAAATCCAGTCAAACCAGTCCAATTAGTCTTATCCTTTTCAGAATAAATGGTCTTCACACTACGAACACGAATGAAAGACTGATGAAAATCGTTTGCAACCTTTCCTATTTTGATGGTAAACTAAAAGACAACCTTAGGCTTAAAGATAAAAGAAACATTTTAACATCGGTTACAATAGATTTATTGCTCAGGTATACGTACAAAAGGAAATAATGGGCAGTTGTGCAGAATCATGTGGCCTAACTAAAAAATTAAAAAAGAATGAGGGATATTTTGATTTGGATTGCAAGTTAATGAAAGAAGAACTAAAATATTTATTAAATTGTTTGAATGAATTTGATAGCGCAGAAGATCAAAGTCTGAGATAGGCTAAATATAAAGATAAAAGAAGAGAATATAAAAGTTTAATAATAAAAAAAAGACTATGAGAATAAGAAGAAACTGGACATTGCTGATGATTTTAGAAATAAAGATTGCTGTGCCTTTGTTGCCGCTGTTGCCGCTCCGAAGTTGCCAATATAATTTCTTTTGGGCGAATTTGAAAAATCAGCCAAAAAGTCGGCAGCCGAAAACGTCTGGAAAGTTTGGTTATCATATTCAAAGTCCAGTGAAATTTCGTCAAAAAGCCACCAACAGACCAGAGAATTGAAGATTGTGTGATTTAAATGTATTTATCTAATTAGGCTAAACTTACAAGACCTCTGTCAAGAGATTTAGATAGTAAATGACTTCAGCATAGGCTCCAGTCTAGTCAAGGTTACTTTGCTGAATTTCATCGGCTGTCGAGTGAGGATTGGTTGTCTGAAGAATTATCTGGATCTAAAATCAAATTCTTTTGAAGAATTTTCCATGCAAAGCGAGCCGCGAAATAATATTCCCGATAGGTAAACGTACACAGGTTGTAAGCAGAAGAGGGGCGGGTGCCTGCCGCAAGAGCCGTACGTACCTGCTGGTATTTAGTTACCCTTAAATTGCGGGGAATAGGTGAGCAGGTCCCGACGCTTCCCTTATACTTGTGTACGCTATCCGAAAATTGCGTTGAATGCTGTGACGTAAGCAATGGGGACTCTCGTACGCAATGCTGTACTGAACTTTCTCACGCGATCCATGCAAGCGGGGAACAAAATTGAAAGCATTGTTAAGCGAGCTGTGGAGTTCTTTGATCATGCTGAAATTCTTAGTGCGAAGGAGAAACTTATAACGCTTGCCAATGAGATTGGTTATGATTACGTCTATCGGAAAACGGCAAACGATTCTGATAACGTGATGGAAATGGCGAAAATCCTAGCCCTTTGCGCTAAAGAGAAAAAGCCCTTGCCTACTTTCGTAATTTTTGATCCGCAGGAAGTGCCCACCTGCCCTGATGAAGTCAGTGCCTGCGTGAGAATAAAAGTAAACGAGATGTGTCGAAAGTTTGATGCCGGATTAGGGGCTATCGCGGATAAGATCAAACTTGCATCTGAACAGTGTGCTCAGCAGCTCGCCGGGGTATCGCAGCAATGTACTACCATAAGCGACGCTATTTCCCAGGGCTCACCCACTCCCCGTTCAGCAGCGAATCCGCCATCAAAGCCACTTTACTCGGTGGTTGTGAAAGCAAACGATATGCCGCCTGAGTTAACGTCCCCACAATCCCGGAAAGACTTCTTTGCAAAGGTTTGCCCTAGCGACGTAAGCTCCGATTCTCTTACTCTGAAACGTAGCAACGATGAATGGAAGATTCTTGTCCAGTCTCGAGATGCCGCTACCCAACTTGCAGAAGCAATGAAAAGGAAGAACATAACCACTAAAGTCAAAGCTCCCCAGTTTGTCGGTATCATGAAAAGAGTACCCTCATCAGTTAGCGAGAGTGAACTCTGTCAAATTGCTGGTTGCGACAAAGTGGCGCAATGCGGATCTACGAGAGCGTTCAAGTTATTCTATGCAAGTCGACAAACACTTGAAAACGCTATCGCGAACCCGCTGAAGATTTGTTTAGAACTGTTCAGGATTGAAGAGTTCCGCTTTCTACCGAGGAGGTGTTTCAAGTGCCATGCTGTTGGTCATTTAGCAGCTGACTGTTCGCAACCAGAAAGGTGTTCGCGCTGCGGTGGCGATGGTCACAGCTCTAGTAAGGACAACCCATGTAGTAATCCGCAAAAATGCCTAAACTGCGGCTCTAGTAGACACTCTTGCTACCATGCTGCTTGTCCCTTTAACAAAGCCCAGCCTAACACTAGCACGTAAATGGAAAATCGAATATTCTGCTGGAATATGAACGGTAAAGTGTTGGACAGAATCCCCCTTCTAACTGACCTTTCTAAAGAATATAACTGTATTTGCATACAGGAACACTTTCTGACCGATGATAGTGTAAACCTTCTAAAGTTTCCCTCGGATATGCATTACCTCGTTCAACCTGCGCGAAGATCTGGGACTCGGGGTCGTCCCTCTGGTGGCCTAGCCATAATCACGCGCTCTAACTCGGGGCCCCCCGTGTGTGTCGAGCAGAATGAATGGTTCCAAGCTGCCAAAATGCATGGCGTGTTTTTCGTAAATGTTTATTTACCAACCAATTACAATGACATCGCTTCGGAAAAGAAGTTTGCAAAAGCATGCCAGAAGCTCGGAAAGTGCCTCCTCAGTTTAGTCCAGAAATCATGCCCTGTCATAATTCTTGGTGACTTTAACTGCAATCTCGACGATCATTCCTGCCCTCGGGCTGTACTATTGCTGAACGCCTTACCAAGCGGATTTAAAGTTGCTAAGAAGGATAAGTGCTATTCCTATATCAGTACCGCAAAAACCGTCTCAAATCTTGATCATGTAGTAACTTACAAACTGGACCTAGAGTCAGTCTCGGTTGGATCTGACGGTGCCTATTCGGATCATTTACCTCTCTCTTTTGCAATACCAGCCGTCAGTCCCCAGTGTGCTCCAAAAACCAAGCCTGAGCCAGCACGTGATTGGAAAAAAGTAGTCCGTGAGCAGTTCCAGCTCAATTGTGAACAAATTTTGAAGAAAATTAAAGTGCCTTTCCACCTCCTACAGTGGGATTGTGACCTAACGGAAAGCGAGATACGCCTGCAACTGAACATGTATTTCTACGAAATTTGCCACTCCTTGAGAGTAGCTGAAAGGGTTGCTGTCCCATTACGTAGCGTCCGACGTGGGTCGCGAGTGAAAGGATGGGCCTCTAACAGTGAGCTTGTGAAGGCAAGAGCAGCTGCCAAGTTCTGGCTGGGGGTTTGGCACGAGTGCGACCGGCCAAGAAGCGGGGTAGTCAATGAATTACGGGTTTATACAAAACGGCGGTTCGCGAAAGAGCTACGAAAACATAGTAGTAGCCTCAAACGGGAAACAGTTTCAAAAATCATTGAAAACCCTAATTTGGTCTGGAAGCTCCGTGCCAGGCCTGTAGAAAGTACGGGACAAAATGCTAGTGATATAGATGAGGAAATATGGGTAGATTATTTTGCTGCTGAATTCTCCCCACCAGATGAAGTGAAAAATAAAAAGTTTAGCGAAGAGCTCGATCAGCTTATGACGAAAGAGCATAATTACCTCGTGATTTCTAGTGCGAAAATAACCCACCTTTGTCAAAAATTAAAGAAGAAATTATCCGCCGGTGCCGACCAAATCTGTGCTCTACACCTACTGAATGGTGGTCCAGTTCTATCGGAGCATTTAGCAATAGCTTACCAAATTATACTAACACATGGTATTGTACCGGACATTTTCTGTTTAGGTGTGATCACTCCAGTTTTGAAAAAGGGTAAACCTGCTCATGAACCATCGTCATACAGACCCATTACTGTATCATCTGTGTTTTGCAAGCTATTTGAAAAGCTCATAATTTCGGACATTAAAGCTAGTTGTAAAGTGCCTCCCCACCAGTTTGGATTCCAAGCTGGCTTAGGATGTGCCCATGCCTTGCATGTAGCTGCAAATGTTCTACTGGATGCCCACATTTCGAAAGAAAGCCTAGCTATAGGTGAATATGATGTACGGCGGGCTTTTGATTCGGGTATCCATTCTCAGAATATGGTTGAGCTGAGAAAGTCCGGAGTTGACCGTGCTATTGTCAAACCCTTGAACGACATGTATAGTAGGCTCAAGGTCCGTATTAAACTGTCAGGTAAATTAAGTCGTAGGTTTGCTGTGGTGAAGAAAGGTATAAAACAGGGAGCCGTATCATCACCTGATCTGTTCAACAACAGCATATCGACGGCCCAGTCAAAAGTGGCCCCTTGCTGTATTTTTAAAGGCATTGACGTGTCCCTAGTTGGGTTTGCAGATGACCTTCTAAACTTTTCAAGAATTTTGTCTTCTTTGGAATCTAACTTTAAAATTTTGGAGATGGAGTATGATGAAATTGGGTTGAGTTTTAATGTGACAAAATGTGAAGTACTGTTATTTAACTGGAATGCCTCTCAACCCGAAATCCAACTAGGGTCACAGGTGGTCATGCCCTCTAAGTCAATTGTATACCTGGGTCTGCCGATCGGTGAAACTCTTCAGCATACACGAGCACTGCTTGTAAAGCACATCGAGAAGAAGATCAGGTCAGCTTATGGAGCTTCGGTTTCCTCCAAGCGTAATCTAAATAGGTCGCTGCGTGCACAAATATTTGTTGCTGTTGCCTTACCCCATGTTCTTTACGTTTCGCCGTTCTGGAAATTACTTACAAATTCGAATAAAGTAACTATAAGAAGAATATTCTTCAGGTACCTCAAGTTCCTACTTGAGATGCCATTAAGAACAAGTAATTCTTACCTAACGAGGCGGTATTCAGTACCTGACCCATTTACTGCGGTGGAAGCGTGTCTTGAAAAGTACCGTGATAGAGTAGAAGCGAGTAACCACCAGTGGACCGCCATTCTTACATAGTTGTATTATAGTTCCTTCGTGATTATTTTCATTTCAAGAAGTTTCGTTGTGTTTTGTATGTGCGTTTTCTTCTCTTTTGTTTTTTATCCGTCTTTTGTTCAATTGTGACGGGTTTTTTCCAATATATATTTATTTATTTATTTATAAAGAATGATAGTGGAAAGGGAAATGTTAATAACCAGGTTGTTCTGGAAGCTGATTCATGGCCTGATTACCTAAATAATTTGGAAGGTGATTGTGTAGATCTTCAGGAGGGAGCGCATAGCCCAGAGATGTTTTTTATCCTATGAGGGAACATGATTACGTTTTAGTGGGTGATGTGAATGGCCAAGAGATTAAGTCGATATTAAGAATTTAATAGGTGGTATATTCCAGGATCTTCTTCTGAAAGGGTTTGTTGGCTTAGAGAATATGAACATATATACCAAGTGTGTTGAGAGACTATAGCGCTCTTTGAGAAGAGATCTTCTAGAAATCAGGGATGAGCAGTGTGTGCCACAAAAGTTACAGCACTAGATTCTTTATAAAGACCCCCTTTACCATTTTCTTATCCAGGCTTCACAGTGACACCACCCCCCCTCCTGGGTCAGAGCCCTTACCACACAGCCAGGATGGTGACAGCAGGAGTAAATCCAGGGGGGATAAATTAGACACCCCCCCCCCAAAAAAAAAAATTAAAATTGGAAACTTGTCAGGTAGGGTCAACATTCTTATAGATCTTAAGTAATACAAAAGGATAATGTATGCTGTAAATCTTGTTGTGATGAGGATAAAAACTGAATGATTTATTTACTTTATAAAGTAAAATTTAAAACAATACTGTCTTGAAGGCTAACCAAATTCAATATGGATCTTAATCCCATTAATATAGAGTAATGCATGAACAACAAGTACGTAAGTTGCAATGATCTCCACATGAGAAGTTTGTTTTGTGAAAATACAGTTGGAAAGAATGGTAGGCTGCTGCCAAGTAAGCCAAATGCTGTTATGACCTCAGGCTCCTAAGGTTGTTGAACTTCATACAAATCATTCATGTCCTTTTTCAGAGTTTATATGCAAGTCTACACCCCTTTTTATTACTTAGTCATCAATCATTTAAAAACAGACATAAAAAAGTATATACTTTCTCAAAAACAAACAGTTGGTTGATAGCAGACCTTGGTTGGTTGATACAACCTTAGTTAGAATGGGAAGCAATTAATATACTTAAGGAGATATGGTTATGATGGAGCTTCATTTATGAGTGGCTGGTTTCAATGTTGGCCTGTTATACTATGTGAAATTTTTCCCATATGCAAGTCACTCCTTAAACTTAGCTGTGTGTCATTTGTGGAACATGCCTGTTATAAGAAAGTTTCTAGGAACATTGAAAGAACTAATTAATTTCTCTAGAACTTCACCTAAATGCTCTGCAATTTTCAAACAATTTGTTCAAGCAAGTAATCTTATCACCAGGACAAAAAGTGTAAGGCTGAACAAATTTTATGAGACTTGATGGGCAGAGCACTTAAAAGCAATCATTTTATTTAAAGAGATGCTCATTAGTATCTGTAAGACTATGAGGGAAATTCAAGAACATCCTGATTCAGATTCTAAATGTTCAGGCAAAGCTTTTTGTTTGCTATCTGCTATTGAGAGATACAGTTTTGTTGCAGCTGTGGCTACTGTCAGTAAAGGTTTTTAGTATGTCATAAAATTTATTGACATTTTTGCAATCAGAAACTATACATCTTGTATACTTCATCACTTATGCTGACATTCTCAAGAACAGAGCTAAGAGACATGAGAGAGAGAGAGAGGAGTGAGGCTATTTTTCATCCACTTTTTCATGAAGGGACTGAGTTGTGTCAAGATTATGAAATCAGCATTAGAGTACCCAGGTGAGCTCCAAAACAAAACAAACCAAAGGTTTATATCAACCAACCAAGGTCTAGTATCAACCAACTGTTTGGTTTTGAAAAAGTCTTTATTTTTTTATTTCTGCTTTGAAATGTTGGAAAACTAATTAACCAACAGGTGTGTACACTTCTATGTAATGAGAATAAAAAACCTATTGTTACAAAAAAGGGTCTTTTATCAAGAATAATGCCCATTCTACATTGCAGAGATTTGAGGGCATGAGAAAGCAGCTCAGGTAAAGAGTATTCAATTAGGGTACTTTAAGAGATTGTTTGGGCTGCATATAACAACTCATTCCCAGTTTTTAAATGGCAAACTAGGTATATAGCCACTAAAAATTAAAGACTAGTCTCAATTATTAAGTTTTGGTTGATAGTTGTCCAGTTTCTAAGTGACAGGTTGCTTCAGGCAGCTTATGAAGATTTCCTCTCACAGGGGAAAAAAAGATCATGGCCAATAAAAATAAGACATTTTTGACAAAACAGGGTTTTCTTTTGTTTGGAATGAGTGTAGAGGACCAATAGACATAAATACAAATTGGGAGAATAAGATTAAGATAGTACTAGAGAATCAAATGATTCAAAAATGGAGTGAGGAGATAAAAAATTAGAAACATTAAAATTTTATAATGATGATAAAGTGGTTTATGGGCAGGAGTTCAACCTTAAACTGAATTTACCAGCTTGATATTTGACAGTGTGGATGCAGCTCAGGACTAACTGCCAGCCAATTAGTGCAAAATTTAAAAGATATTCTAAAGAAAGATGTTCCAATGAAGACAGATATACTTGCCTGCTTTGCAGAGTTAAAGAGGATTATTTAGTGCATTGGTTAAACTAGTGCCAGGGGCTCTCTACAATCAGGAAAGGGATATTTGGAAATAATGAGTTGATACTTCCAGGTGTCTTACATAGTACATTGCTTCTGTTTATTTGTAGAATAGCAAAGTAACTGGAAATTTTGTTAAATGAAAACCATATAAATAAAACAATCCCAGTATAAAGTAAATGTAATGTTTTATTTATGTGTTGAGTGTTCTTCTCAATGACTGTATTTTTAAGTATTAAGTACTATTATTAGGTTAATGTAGTGTTTCATTTAAGTGTTTTATGATGATTGCTGACCAAAACTTATGCTATTTATGCCTTTTGTTTATGGCAATATATTTGGCTTTAAAATACACTTATCTTATCTATCATACAATTTGTGATATAGATGCATACACTATTGGGGTTGGGGGTGTAGTATAGTGCTATTAGTAATGACATAGGGCCTATATAAGAATCCAAGGTTTTTTTTAAGTTGCTTTTAAAATTTGATGAGGTTTCTTCCTTGACTCCCTACTCTGCACTGATACCCAGTAGATTGGTGTTATGTTGCGTATTTCAGAAGAGGGTATGAACTAGACTCTAAATGTCTTACCTAAGGTGAACTTAAAATTATCAGCCTAACCTCAGTTGTTGTCAAAATATTCAAGTGCATAGTCAATGATTTAATCCTTAAGTATTTGGCCACCAACAAGATCTTCTCACCTAAGCAGCATGGCTTCCAGTAAGGGAAATTAATTGAAACAAACTTTCTGGGGTTATACAAAGAAATCACAGATCTATCCAGTTGCCCTGCTGTTTTTGGACTTTACCAAGGCATTTGACAAGGTTCTCACAGTCAACTGCACTCCAAAATTTCCACTGTTGGCATTAATCAGGCTGTTCTAGACTGGCTAATGAAATTTTTTACAAATCACAAGCAGAAAGTTTGCTTATTTGCTACAGTTGACCAGTCAATATACTATGACAAGGCCAAAGTAATGAACAGAGTACCACAGGGTAATGTACTGGGTCCAACTGTTTTTCTGCTGTACATCAATGAAATATTCAACCATATAAACAATGACAAGCAATTGTTTTCTGATGATCCAAAACTCTTTGGTATTGAATACCCCCAAAGCAACCAGCATGACATAGATGAGCAACAAGATTGGGCCCAAGACTGGCTTCTCCAATTCAACATAGGCAAATGCTTGACATTATACTTTGGACCTAATAACCCAATGGCTAACTGCACAATTTATAACCCCAAAGCAAAAGTAAGAGAGCAATTAGAGAGCAGAACAGAAGAAAGGGATCTTGGTGTCATCATTGAGGATAAGTTTAAATTTCATGGCCATGTTCAGCAGGATGTTTCCCAATGCAAGCCCTGGTCTTGGATTATTAAAATGGACAGTTAATAGCAGACAGGTATCTATATTTATAAAACTAGGCTAAATAAAGCTTTTGTCAGACCCCACCTCAATTTTGACATGTGTCTTGCTGGTCTTGTTTATCAACAAGATGTGAGGCTCATCAAAAATGTACAGAGACAAGCAACAAAATGAACAAGAAGTCTTACATCAACCTCATATCAAGCTCCCAATCAAGAATCCCCCAGTCATTCTTTTCAAGAAGAGTCAAAAACCACTGGAATAAACTGTCAGTAGGCTACTCTCTCCATCCAGTCCTTTGAAAACCAACTTGACAAGGAGTGGGAGAAGAAGCAGTGCAGTCATAAACCCAACAGCACTAGAGGTCTGGAAGACCTTAAAGCTCTCAGTTGGATTAAGGTAAGATGAATTGTTTTGCTAGGCTAATCCTCAGGGAAATAATGATCCTGCTCTGAAGTATTTCTATTTTATAGCCTAGCAAGTCACTACTAGAGAAAAGCATATAATAAGTCTATGCAGCAGCAGCAGATTTCGGACCTTTCTTGACTGCAGATGTCACTTAGGTCCTCATTCAATGGTTCTAAATAAATCATCCTGGAAGGTTGAAAATACAAGGGAAGGCGGATTTGCCTCCCAAAGCTAAAATTGGTCAACAGTAATTAAACATTTCACTAATATTGTCTCGCCTTGATACACATCATTTAACAGGTTTAAGTAACACACTAGTTTATATCTTCTTGTCTACTCCTATATTTTGTAGAAACTGAACTACTAGTCGAAAGATTTGTATACTAAGTTTTTCGTCAGCCACTCCACCCAAAAGAAGATTTATATTACATTGCATAGAATTCTGAGTAAGGAACTTTACAAAACTTTGTCTTTGATGTTGATAATTATCACAATCTAGAAGAACATGTGCAATTGTCTCTTCGTTGTTACAACATCTGCAATTTTCATCCTCTCCAAAAAATCTTGCACGATAGGATTGAACCCCTGCATGTTGGGATCTTAGCCGAAACAAAATAACTCCCTCTTTTCTTGTTAATTTGTCGTATATTTTTAATTCATGCCTCCTTGTGGTTTTGCTGGTGACAAAATAGTTGCCTGACAAATTCCGGTTTTCCTCAAAAGAAAATTTATCTAGATTCTTTATTACTTTGTCAATCATCTTAACTTCCATGGGAGAATCACATTCAGTAAAGGGGCCTGTCATTTTTGTGGCCTGCTTTGCAGCTCTGTCTGCTCTTTCATTACCATCAATCCCAACATGAGCTGGTACCCATTGTAGAATTACTTTGTGATTTTTGCAGACAGATGTAAACATAGAGTAACAAGCAATTACTTCCATTATGGACATCCTATTTCTATTTGCATTAATAATGGCATCAATAGAGGCTTTAGAATCTGAACATATAACTATCTTTGGATAGTTTTGAAGATTGGTTCCTATATATTCCAAGGCTTTCTTAATGGCAATAACTTCTGCTTGGAATACAGATGTTTCAACTGGTAACTTAAATTGATTTGTAATTTGCAGCTTAGGGATTACAAATGCAGCCCCAACTGGTGTGTCATGTTGAATTTTTGATCCATCTGTATATATATGTACAAAGTCGCTATATAAGTTGGCCATGTGTAATCTAAAGCTGATTGCAAGATTGAACCAGGATACTTCACCAATATTATTTACACACTCAAGATGACTCTGTTCCCAAGGAGGTAATGGCCTGTTTTCTGGGACCTTTAGCATATCTGTTATTTTTAAACAGTAATCAAATTGAGAGCAGAGTTCAATGGCTTTCTCAAAAATATTTTTCTGATTGCGTTTCTTTTGGCTGTTATCTGTGATAAAGATACCTGGTTTTACTATTCTTGATTTTACTGGATGTGTTCTGTCAGCTGCCCATAGTTTCTTGATATATTTTAATACTGTAGTACTTCTTCTTGTTTCAAGGTCTTCTAGGCCACTTTCTGATAGCAGGAATGGAATTGGTGTTGTGTTCCTTGCTCCAAAGGAAATCCTCAGAGCTGCATTCTGGATTGTGTCTAGTCTTTTAAGGGTTGATTGTGGAGCTGATTGATAAATTGCTGCAGCATATTCAAGCTTTGATCGAATATACTTTTGGTAAAATTCAATCTGGAATTTTGCTCTACTACCCCAAGAGGACCTTGTTAATGATTTCATAACATTTAGTCTTCTGATGCATGCTGCTTTGGTGTATTCTATGTGAGGATTCCAATTTAGATTTCTATCAATAATACAGCCTAAAAACTTCATTTGATTAACATAGTCAATTTTTCTACCTCCTAAAGTCAATGTTGGAGCACTTATAGCAGTTTTTCTAGTTATAAGCATACCTTTGGTTTTATGTAAAGAAAAATTGATGTCAATACTGGCTGCCCAATTCTCTAGTTGTTGCAATACAGCTTTTATGCTTTTAGTGACCTCACTGATGGTTCTTCCTGTGACCCAAAAGACTTTATCATCTGCAAATATGCTTGCTCTGGATGTCCCATCATCTAGTGGTATATCATACACGCCGATGTTATATAGATCAGGTCCTAGTGCTGAGCCCTGTGGCACACCCCTTTTGACCTTCAATGTGCTGGTAGATATGGTATTTCCTACTCTAATGTGAATTTCCCGGTCTTCCAGGTAACTCTTGACAAATTTTAATAGTCTTCCACGTATACCACTTTCAATAATACCATTCAAAATTTGTCTGTGGGTGAGAGAATCAAAGGCACTTTCAATATCTAAAAATACTGCAATCATTATTAGCTGGTTCTGAATAGCATAAGTGGCATCTCGTTGGAAACACACCAGGTTGTCAATGGTACTTCTATTCTTCCTAAAGCCACACTGGACGTCTTTGAGGAACTTTCTTTTTTCTATTTCCCAATTCAATCTCCTTTTAATAAGTCTTTCATACACTTTGCCCAAAACAGGCAAAAGTGTTATAAAGCGGTGATTTTCAATCTTTGAGCTATCTTTACTGGCTTTAGGAATCATTATTGAAGTTGCTGTTTTCCATATTTTTGGGAAATAGCCAATATCCCATGCTTGGTTGATTAAGTCAAGCAGGCATGATATCCACTCATCATTGAGATTGGAAATAAACTGAGGAAATATCATGTCAGATCCCGGAGCAGTTTTTGGAAGATAAGATATAACATGTTGTATTTCTGCTAGTGTAAATGGCTTATTGTATGGCTCATGTAGTTCTCTTCTGGAGAGTCTGTTGATCTTTGAGTTTTGGCAAATGATTCCAGTTGTATCATGATCCATTTTACCCATAGTTTGGCTGAGGAACTCTAAGCTTGCTTCAGCTCTTTGTGCTTCAGTGAGAAGAGGAATGTTGTTGTAAATCATAGGAGGGTTATTACTTTTTGGAGAGGGCTTGTTCATCATGTGTCTTACAAAGGAATAGACTTTGTTTGCTGGAGTTTTGAAATCAAGGTGCTCCATAAAATCTTTGATGCTTTTATTTTTTGCAGCTGAAACTGATTTTTTAAATTTTGCATATGATTTTTTCATTTGAATCAGATTAGATAAAGTAGTTGCAGCCGAATATATTCTGCTTTGTTTCTTATATTCCTTTTTTGACTCTTCACACTCTCTGTTCCACCAAATGCTGCTTTTTACCCTCTTATTAGTGCTTGCAGTAAATGGCATAGACGTCTTTGCAATTTCTAATAGTTTATTCTGAAATAGGAGGATTTTGTCATCAATAAAGGTATCTGTAGTCAAGATATTTTTTATGGGAATTAGATTTAAATTGTATTTAAAATGGGACCAGTTAGCCCTTTTTACCTGGAACCTGAATCTGTTACCATGACTTGCTGAAAATGATCTACTATTGGTTTGTCTATTAGACTCTATTGCCAAATGGATAGGAGAATGGTCACTAAATAGTAAAGTATCAGATGGGATACAAATGGATGTCATACCTGCTATGTTAGGACTGGTCATAATCAGGTCAATTGTAGTTCTAATTTGAGAAAGGGGATTACATCTGGTGGGTAGTCCTTTTGGTGTTATCAGGCATATGTTGGTATCAAGCAGCAACTTTTCCAAGCTTCTTCCAGATGGGTTAATCAAATCGCACTTACACCATACTTTACTGTGGGCATTGAAATCACCCACTATAATTAGGTCCTCATTACTTGGGATCAATTGGTGTAGTTTTTTCATTATGTCTCCAACGGTGGGATTGCTTCCATTGGCATTGTATACATTGAATATATTTAAAAAACTGCCATTATCTTGAATAATTTTACATCCAGTAATTTCCAAATTCCATTGAGGGTTTTCTTCGATTTTTGGCTCAATTCTAGTAAAATGAATGTTATTTTTTAAACAAATAATTACTCCTCCTTTGGTGCCATTAGTTCTGTCTTTCCTGATGACATTATAGTTTCTAAAGTTCATTCTCATATGGGGTTGTAGCCAAGTTTCCTGGATACATATTATATCTATAGAATTTTCCTGGCAGTGGTCAAGAATAATATCCTTTTTTTCCTTTCCTATAGATTGAGCATTCCAAGACAGTATTTTAAGGGCCATGGTGGTTACCTAATGAGGCTCTATTAAGTAAACAGACATTTGAAATCTTTTGTTCATTAAGGTCCCCAAAATTTAATTCTTTTACCAATTTGCAGAGTTTTTCAATTCGAGCTGGTAAGCTTAGGCTTGATAAATTTATAAGATCTGGGCTGCAAAGTAGACCAATTACTAACCTTTCAGCTACTTCTGTTTTTGATGATGTAATGAGTCTTTCAGTAGTTTGGTTTGGTGCAGTCTGATTAAACTTATTATTATGAAATCTCTTCTTATTTAGAACGTCTGCATAGCTTTTATAGGCTACCTGTGCCATACGGAATCCTATTTGATATTTTTCGGCCACTTGAAGGATTCCTTGGTTTTGTTGTCTTACTGGGCATAAGTTGGATGTTGATGAGTGGCTTCCACCACAATTGGCACATGAATATGATTTTTGTCTAATTGCTGGGTCTATTGTTTTCAGTGGGCACTGGCCTGATTGGTGTTTCTCTGAGCACCTCAAACAGACTGACTCTTTAGCTCTGCATTCTTTTTGAGTGTGTCCATATTTCTGGCACTTGTGACACTGAAGTACTCTGCGATAGTACTGGTATACCTCCCTCTTTCTTCCAAAGCACCAAACATTTGGTGGTAGGGTCCTACCCTCAAATACAACTAATATAGCAAGACTGTCTTCAAGTTTTTTGGATTCTTTATTATATCTCTTCTGCCTTATAGCGTCTTGTACCGCTGTAGGAGATTGTAAGCTTTCCTTGATTTCCTCTATGGTTAGGTTAAGAGGGATACCTTTAATTATTCCTCTTACTGTAGGTTGTATTCGTTTAGTTATTACAGATATGTTGCAGAGTGTGCTAATGGAAAGAATATTTTCACTATCATTCTCCCCTTGTAGATATAAGAACATATTCTTTCTTTCTTTCTTTACTTCAAGCTCAAATTTTGAATTTTTCAATGTTGTCTGGATTGACTTTGCTATTTCATGATCAGGGGGAAATGTTTTCCCATTTTCTGCAATTATGATTTCTATTAACACTTTATACTGTTCTTGCTCTGGCAAGCTTGGTGTATCCTTGTTAGTGTATTCTGCTTGAGGTGCTGCAGCTTTCCTTTGTTTACACTTTGTATTTACACCATTTTCACTATCTGGGGACAAATCTCTCCTTTTTATACCAATGTTTGGATTCTGTCCTAGTCTTGGTAATACTGATCCATTTTCATGCGTTATGATACCTTCTATTTCCATTGGATTTACAGATGTTCTGAGCTCTTCATCACTGTCATAAGAGGGTAATGCTGGATAACTCTCTTCATTGAGTGCAGAAAATTTGTTTGAGGTCGGGATGGAGTAGCTTGGGTAGGTGGGACGTATAATATAACTTTGGGGTGGCGGGATTGAGTTATGGCTTGCAGTAACAATTGGTTGAGTTGAGCTTCTCTGGAGATCTCCTGGCGTATATATTGTTACACTTTGTCCATTAGGGAGAATTCCAATTAGAGGTTGAGAGTAAGGGGGATGGAAATTTTGGGTGGGACCAGGTAAACCCTGGTCAGGCAACTGAAGCATTCAGCTGCAATCACGATTGTCTAAAGTATAATATGGTAAAGTAATCACAGAAATACAAAGAATCACCAATACTCACAAGAAAATTACAACTTGAAGCAAAAGATTTTATATCCAACCGGTTAATCTTTTCTTCCTCTATAATAAGTCTATTCTTAGTCACCGAATCAGTTTTAAAAACTTCTGCCAGCTCTCTTTTTATCCTTTGGTAATCGATATTTTCCGCCATTTTTTATAATTTAAAATCTTCTTATTTAGCTCATTTATTGTCCAGTCATTCCATCTATAGCTATAGATTCTTATCACTTACTCGCAGTGGAGACCCAACTGTTAGTACTATTACTAACGTCTCCAAGAGAAGGCGCTAGGCTCGCTTCTCTTCACTTTGTACGGACACAAAACAAACAAGAGAATTCCTTATATAGCACTGACTTAACACACACTAGAGAGAAGGTGCTTGGCTCACTTCTCACCGGGTATTATATACACTATGCACAGACTTCAACTTCTCTTCTTTTGAGATTTTGTTGGTAAGTTCACAAGTTCAGTTTGATTGGTGGCTTACTCTGCCTCCCGTACCTTGATTTAGTTACTGGCATAACCACTGGTACTCCCTCCTTGGGTGGGCTTGGGTACTGGTAGTACGGAGTAGGGCTGTTCTGTCAAGTGAGGGAATGTCTGATGATGCAGTAAACGGTGTTTCGTCTGCACGAGTTAGGTCCAACGCTGGGGGGATCACAGTAGGAGTAACTGCATCGCTTACAGTGCATTTTCCTGGACTACGTCTGTTCTGTACTTGTGTCGATGGCTGTGCATTTGATATGTGTTTCCGATTCCTCTGTAGAATTGTTCCAGCTTCGGTTTCGATATGGTACGATCTAGGGCGTGCTGCTGGTGCTATGATGCTGGCGGTGCTCCACTGGCCATCAGTTTGTTTCTGGTAGGTCACTGTGTCCCCCGAGTGGAGTGCAGCTCTAGACTTGGCATGTTTGTCAAAGTATCGCTTCTGTCTTAACTGGGCCTCTTCCCGCTTCAGCAGGTACTTTTTAGTTGGAACCACCTGCTTCCGCAGGTGCTTTTCTGTGCAGGGTAAGGTGGAGCGTAGTTGGCGGCTCATTAGCAGTTGTGCAGGGGCGGCGTAGTTGTCTACGGGTGTATTTCTGTATTCCAGTAGACCCAGATACGGGTCATCTCCGCCTTCACATGCCTTGGTGAGGATGTCCTTACAAGTTTGGACAGCCTTTTCTACCAGTCCATTGGACTACGGGTAGATAGGGCTGGAGGTCTTGTGCCTTATGCCCCATTCTTTGACGAACCATTCAAACTCTGCAGATGAGTATTGTGTTCCGTTGTCTGAGATGATGGTGTGGGGATCCCATGTCGAGCAAAATGTGCTTTTAGTTTACTGATGACTTCTTTGGATGTCAAGTTTTTCAACAGGTCGACTTCAAAGAAGCGGCTGTGGTAATCAACTGTTATAAGATATTTCGCTTCATTCCAATCAAATATGTCTGAGGCTACCTGCTGCCATGGTACTAAGGGAATCTGGGAGATCATGAGAGGCTCTTTCTGGTTGTTACGGCTATGTTTTTGGCAAGTGGGACAGTTTGTGATTAGCGTTTCAATATCACCATTCATCTTTGGCCAGTAGACGAGCATCCTGGCACGTTGCTTTGTCTTTTCCATACCAAGGTGGGAGACGTGAAGTTGCTTGAGGATTTGGGGTCGCATCTTCCTTGGGATAACCATCCTTTCGCGTTTAAATATGATACCATTCATGTATGACAGCTCGTGTTGAAGGTTCCAGTATGCAAAGAGATCTGTAGCACATTGCTTTCTGGTGTTGGGCCAACCGCCTTGTATGGCTTCTCTGAGATGAATCAGGTGCTCATCTTCCTTGGTATGAAGTCGTATTTCCTCAAGTCTTGCATCGCTAACAGGAAGTACGCGTGCAATCTGGTAGACATACACCTCGATTTTTCTATGGAGCTTCTTGTCGATGTCAGGTAGGTGCAGCCTTAATAAAGTGTCTGCGACTACGATTTCTGTCTCTGGTCTGTAACTGAACTCTAGGTCATAGGGATGAATCTGAAGCATCATTCGTTGAGCTCTGGCAGGTGCTTTTTGAAGTGGATTTCGTAGGATGGTTTCAAGTGGGCGGTGGTCTGTGGTTACGACAGGAAGTAAGCCTGTCGCTCAACTTAGTGACCAAGGGGATTGATCCTTAACCATAAATAAAAGTTCGAATAGGGATAAATAAAAAGATTTAACCCTGTTTGAATTTTTATTTATCGTCATGGAAAGACAGTGTGGTTTTCGAAATTACTTGCATCGAACCTTAAGTCCCCAATTCTTAAGCAGAGCAGCAATCGACCGCACTACCATTGAATTGGAAGGTAGTTATCCTTCTTAAATTTCAGCCTTAAATTAACCGTAAACACTACGGTGATTTTTACTTTTAACATCAATAACAACACTCCTATGTATCGATCCTGCCAGTCCTCGACTTAAAATAACATTATCTGTAAGGTTGGTTGTCTTATCATCATACGAGTACCATGTTAAATTATGGGCCATTTTAGATTACTGTTCATACAAAACTGTGGCAGTTTATTATCACTGCTAATTCCATTCCCTATGGCAAATTTGCCTAAACTGTGATACAATTTTTTCCTATCTGTACAAACCTGGGTATTAAAGTCTCCTAATAAAAATATCATATTTCTACCTGAGATCGTGTCTGTTTGTTCCTGTAGCCGCAGGTATTAATGAAATTTATCAGTGTCACTACTTTTGCTCATTTCAGTGACTTATTTAAATCACTGAAATTATTATGTCCTCAAGAAAAGCAATGGATTAATAACTTCTTCTCAAGTCTACACAAAGCGCTTAATCCAGGCTAGAAGCCGATTGCAAGAAGTCCTCGGAACTTCCGAATTGGATGGAACCGCAGATTTGCATGCTTGAACCAATCTGATTCACCATATTACAGATGGTTTTCTGCAGTTGGTGATGCTATTTTATCAATACGAGTCGACCTCCTGCACAAGAAAACTCAAGCCTCAGTGTAGCTTAGACTCGCTGTATATTCACACCTGCAAATATAATACTACAATGGGGAGGCAATCCATTATAAACAAAATAGCTTTGAAGAGGTTATTTAGACTAAAAATGCCTACCAAAACCAGGAATATTTATCCATTAATCAAGTTGTGCAATGCTGCGTCGTTTACTAGGGTAAATTTCCTCGAGAGATGCCACTCCTCAAAGTCACCCGTCTGCACTTTTTGTAGTCAAAGGTTCTGGATAGCCAAACTCCTGAAAAGTCCGTACCATGCCACTATTAGGCCGTCCATGCAGGGATTTACATCGGGGAATAGGGATGGGGGAGGAATGTGGTGACAGAGCAAAGACCTCAAACCACCTCACAGCACAGGAACTCTGTTGATTCAAAACAAGAACAAGAAGATTTAAAAGTCGTCAAGTTCTATATGATCACTATTTTGGTTCTTCGATGCCGAAGAGATTCTTCAAAACACAAGGACTATTTTCACCCTTATGCCGTGTTTCTAAATACAGATGCAATCTTTCGACGGCTAGATTTACATTTATTTATTTATTATGCTGAAGCACTGCCTTAAGATTGTTGTGGTTTTCTTTGCTGTAACATGATAGTCTCTTTTTCGCTCTTTCATATAGATTTTTCAATTTGCATAATTTGATAGATTATCCTTGGATTTTTACTTTAAGTGTTTTATAATTACTTTGTAATTGAATATCTGCCAGTGATTCAGAAAGAACTAAAATGGAGTAATATATCTAATAACGGATAAATACTTTTAATTAGGACTTTATATTTAATTAATATATTATTTGAAGTTTTTACCGTCATTATATATGTTATTGGTACTATAATAGTAAATAGAAAGACAGTGTTATAAGAATACTTAATAATAAAAAGGAAAAACATATACGAATTATAGACACAGATAAATTGTACGTCCGCCAACAAACTTAGGTTGCAAGAAGTGTGTGCCTCTGTTGCAGTAGTTTGCGATATTTTTATAACAATATTGAAGCATTTTTGTTGTCTTTATTAAAATAGGTACACTAGCTAGGGTTGATTTTTTTTCCGTCGGGGATAAAATCCTCACCATACATATTCCCACTTATGATTTGCCACTTAAGACATGGTCACTTAAGATTTTACTATATGGACGGTGGATGAATTTTTATTCATTTTGTAACTTCTTATTTTTCCCTTCTTTATATCTCTGACCATGGGGACTTTGAAGAAGGATGACTAATATTTATCTAATTTTTCGCTATGTGTTCGTGCAGAACCTAGTCTTGAAATGTTTAGTCCAAACATCACATTTACAATTCCTACAACCTCTAGCGATGATCTTGCAAGTCCCCTAGTGACCGTAGAAGGATTTTGATGAGGTAGCCAGTTCCATCAATGCTAGTAAATGCTTTACCCACTTTCAAACGAAAGTGTAATTTTATCCCTGACAGAGTTGGGGCGACATGAGTCACCAGGAAACATGTCGGTGAGACTGTATAATTGAACGAACATAAAATGTGTATATGCATATTAATTTATTTATCTGTAATTTTTCCCCGAAAATGGTGCTATAATTTTTCTGAAAATTAGTATATTATCGTTTTCCGTTGGGAAAACACGATTTAGATAGGTCAAGAGTTAGAAAATTCGTTTAGGGTCTTAATTTAAAAAAAAAAGTTTTTCATGCCAACGACGTCATAATTACTCGGAAAAGAAGGCCACTATCAAGAATATCAAGAAAAAATAATCGTACGCGATAATCATTCTATGTACATACATAATTGTGATCAAGCGTATTTTATTCTCAAAGGCCCATTCACAATGTGATATTACTAATGCCGACATTCAGCAAGGACTAATTTGAGACAATCAGATTTTTCATAGGTTTTTCTGATTGGCTGAATATTCCATTGAAAACTCTGATTGGCTCAAGTTAGCGTTAGCTTAATCGGTACCAGTAAATCTGTTTGCGAGTGGGCCTTAATCGTTGTAAAATAACATCTTTGATCTACGGAAAATCGTGTTAAGTAACATCCGTATTCACTCGCATATTTACCTCCACATACCCATTGTCAGTATAAAGTTGACATTGCTAAACTCCATGAAATTTTAGGTGTGGATGGAAGAGATGGTGTAGATGGCCTGAAGGGGGAAAGAGGAGAGCCTGGATTTGCAGGAATGCCAGGTAAGCATTTAAAATTTTGGAAAAACAAGAAAGAACGAGCTGCTTGTTGTTTTTTATTTATTTATTCATTTACTGAACTTGCACCAAAATAAGTTGTAAACAAAATGTATAATTTTTTAACTTGTACACTATAAAGTTGTACACTTGTACACTGTAAGGAGCGACCTGACTCAATTGTAACCGAAGCTCTAAAAAAAGAATTTTGATACCGATAGATATAAAAAAAGAATCAGCTCATTATGCTGGTTTCAAATATATAAGTTTCATTAAGTTTAGTCTAACTCATTAACGGCTACGAGCCTGAGAAAATGTCCCTGCTTTTCGAAAAATGGAGGAATTGCCCCATAAAAGTCATAGAATCCTAATGAAAATCACACCTTCAGATTCCGCGAATCAGAAGACCTTACTGTAGAGGTTTCAAGCTCCTATCTGAAAAAATGTGGAATTTTTTATTTTTGGAACAAATAAGATCACGGATGCGTGATTATTTGTTATATATATTTTTTTTCCAAGTGTGATCATATCAACCCAGTGGTCCTAAAATATCTTGAGAGGGCTCATTCGAACCGAAATTAAAAGTTCTATTGTCCTTTTTAAGGGACCAAAAAGATTGAAGGGCAACTAGGCCCCCTCCCCTGCGCTCCACCCCCCCCCCCCCACAAAAAAATCTCCCGATCAAAATTCTT
>NC_088863.1:37062210-37155525 GCF_032884065.1 Artemia franciscana
CAATACGAAAGATTTGTCAGGCCTATAAAACATAATGAATTGATAAGTGGCAAAACAGAATAAAGACAAACATCAAAAAGATACGGGAATAGGACTCTTCCTTGCCTAAGACCAGAATGGATAAAGATATTACCAGTGTATTTCGACTTGAGTCGAACATTTGAATTAGCATACCAAAAACGAAGAGTTGATGTAATAGAGACATTAACACAAGTTGAATTAAAGAATGCCAAAGTTGGCCATAGCATATTGAATCAAATGCTTTGGAAACATAGAGTGCACAAAAATGAACCACAAAAACATTTTTATGTGCTTCAAGTGATAGCAAAGGTAGAGCCCAATGAACATTTTGGCATCCTATATATGGCTTGAAGTCAAACTAATTATACATAAGATCTGCTTTAGACAAGAAATCAGGGAGCAAAACCTAAAGTGCAAGCAACCATAATAGGCCCATACGAAGCGCAACTTATTGGACCCTTCCCATGTTTAAAAATTGACGTGATGTTACCAAATGAAACAGAATCAGGGACTAAAGACGAGCATAAACACAGCTGAAAAAATACCTGGAAGTGATAAACTAATTCGTCCGAATAGGTATTGAGGTGAAAAGCACTGATGTCGTCGACATCATAAGATTTCAATTTAGTATCTCCACACTTATTTTGAAACGGTCAATACAAATGGGAGGTACATGACCTTGAGAGATTTTCTTCCACAACAGATTAGAACAGAGGATGGCAAAACGAGAATGAATCGCATATATTACTGTATCGATAATCTTACTATAATGACTGGTCCATGATACATTCAGGATTTGGTTTGCAATAGAGGATGTATCGACCTTCGCGACATTAATCATTTAATGTCATTAAATTAATTTATGTCATTAGGTTAATTTAAATCGTTTAATGTCATTTAATGCCAGTGACATTTTCACTGGCTAGGAGTCATAGGAAGTTCGGCCTCTCTCTTCTACGATAACGTTCAAAATCCAGCTTTGTTCTTTGTTTAATATCGAGAACATTACCCCTTACCGGGCAGCCGCAGGCTATTAATTTTTTTAGCCACAATTTAGCCCCTATATCCTATAGCTTTGAGCTCTGGGTCCTTCTTCCAAATTAAACTTATTGTCTGGGCTCGAAAGTGACATAAGGGAACAGGTGCTTCTTCAATCCTCTTAAACCACGACACAATGTGGCTATGATTTGTATGAAGTTGAATTCTGGCTTGAGGAGATCCAACGCTTGTACACAACAAATTAAAAGGGACTTTAATCGCTGATAGAAGGCTAGAAAGTGTAGAAAAATAAAGAGGCCAGTCAGTTGTGTTGCATTCTCTTTTATAATTCCATTTTCTAGAATTAGGACGAAGGTTATTCTCTGCAGTAGTATTAAGGGTAACAATAAGGGACAGGGGGAGATGGTCATAATCACGTTGACCCTGATCAACATAGAGTTCGCCACAGATGGGACCAGAAAAAACGATACAATGGTCAATGTCCAAAAGTGAGCCACTATTACATAGCAATGGGAGGCATCTTTCTTCAAAATTTTGTAACTACTTGGTAATGAGTCTAAGAGAAGCTGAGTCAACACTAATGAAGAGCTAATATTACAGTCCATTCACCAATTAATAACCAGTCCCGTCCATTATTCTCAATCTCATTCAGAAGACTATTAATGCGCAAGATTTTGTGAATTTTGTAAAACTTCGGAGGGATTTCTGGTCACAGGGGAAATAAACATCAATGAGGACAAGGTTGGCAAGACAAATAGCAATATGACAATCACTCTCGGGATGACATAAAGGGGGAGGTGAAAACAACGTCTTTTTGTTAAACATGCTAGGCCACCTGATGGTCTGCCAGAGGTTTTGCGGGCACTTTTAGAAAAAACTAAATGTTCGTTACTTCTGCGTAGGGACTTTAAGCTTACTAAAAGTAGGAGATGTCCATGGAGGAATAAAACATCAAAATTTTCTAATTTTTGATGTAAAGAAATTTATTTATTCTTTATGCTTACTACCGTTAATATTGAACGAGCATATAGTGATGTTAGTACTAGCACTCATTTTCTTGTATATGATGACCGTTTCGACAAAAGTTCACCAAGGATTTGGCATTTCAATAAAAAGGACATGCGATTGCCTTGATAGTTCAGACATCTTGGTGTGGCCTGGCACGAAGAATCAGGCAAGGATTCATGTTGCCCTGCAAAACGGGAGCAGTGTTTTTCTTTACCATAATTTGATTTTAAGTGAATAGGTGATTGGCAATCAGAGCATTTGGATGGACGTTGGGATTCGTAAACTCGATACATCTCATATCAACTCTTTACATCAAGTCGAAGTGCATTAGCGAGCACAGCAAAGTTTTCAAAAAACACTCTAACAGCCAAAGAATTGCCTATTCGTTTTGTATAAGTAGTACTAACGCATTTAATTAGCACGCCCCCCCCCCATTGAAATAGGTTGATATACCCTTAGACTCAAGATATGACGAGATGTGACGTCACTATCTCTCATAACGGATAGAATGGTATTGCAAAAGTCCTTTGCAGTAATCTCATCAATTCGTACCACCAGAATATTGCCAGAGGGCTTAATGCTATGAATGCATTCATGACCTGGCATACAGTCTATTATTTTGAGATGCTTCGCAGGATGGTTTACATTGAAATAAAAATATTCGTCTGATCATGATTCAATTACTGAGGGCCGGAGATGCTAAGAGGAGGTAAATACAGTTTTAAGACGAAATCTTCTCACGAATTTGCTAAGTTCCGATTCAATGCTTACAAGCTTTGAGGCTAAGATAGAATAAGCAACAGCAGGAATAACAGGAACCAAAATTAGCAGGAAAAACCAAGTGGGCAAAATTATCACGTATGTCGGTAAAGACAAATTTTTGGTATCGCATTTCTGGAAGATCTCTATTATTTGCTTAATGTTACGGTAATTAGCTTGATCACCTTGGCGTCTTTGTGCGCATTCATCCTCATAAACATGAGAACAAAGTTCTATTTTAGACGTCATAATAGACTTTTCGTCGAAAAAGCCAACAGCATGGTTAGCAAAAATTTGATCACTTACTCCTTCTTTAACATTAGATTGCACTAAATTCAACACCGACGAATATACACATTCCGTCATAATGGTATATCCAACATCTATGGACAATAAGCCCAATCCCAAAATCAAACGGTTTTTTACTCACCATGCTGTCGAACAGCCAACATCATATTAATTTAAATTTAAAAGAATCCCATACAAAACTCCCAAGGGGATTTCTATGCTTTAAAACTGAATTTATTGTTTTCATTCTAATTCCTGTAACGAGATTATAATCCTTTGCTAACTAATGACAGGTTTAAATCCAGAAATAAAAGCTCTTAAGACTTTGAACTCTGAATGAATAATGAGACACGTTGTGCCACAAATCTACAATTATAAGGCCCCAAATTGCGATTGTCTAAGTGCCATTTCAGAATTACCTAAAATAGAGGTGGATCTAGGGAAAAATCTGGGGGGGGGGGAATATCCGGGAATATCCTTTATCCCCTTGCACATTTAGCCATGAGTCTTCGTCTCTTATCCATTCTATGCTTGTGTCCAGATTTTTTATTTTTATCCATTTTGAACTTTTAGCCACAAGGCTACAATTCAATAGGTCATTGTGGACAGACAAATAGCTATATAACTGTGCTACTACGCTTATAAAACGTCTTAAGAGATACCACTTTTATTTTCAACAGGTTTTCGTGAAATAGGGAAAAGTTCCATGTGTTTAGAAATATCTTTGGAGCAGTCAAAGATTTTTATGCAAATTTCGCAGATATATTCTTAACCGGATGAATAGAAATATTTTTTTTTTCGTTTTATTCATAAGAAAGCTTTGGTTTTAGTTGTTAATTTGATAAATCACATACGAATAATTAATCAAATT
Source organism: Artemia franciscana (assembly GCF_032884065.1). Lineage (NCBI taxonomy): Eukaryota > Metazoa > Arthropoda > Branchiopoda > Anostraca > Artemiidae > Artemia > Artemia franciscana. The sequence continues at coordinate 37,066,157 of NC_088863.1, forward strand.
GAAAAAGTATACTTAAAAAAAGAGTAAACAAAAAAATGAATGGAATGCGAATGAGGGTGCTAAGAAAATATTGGGGTTGAATCGGAAATCGATCGGAAATATAAATTAATGGTGCCCTTTGAAGAGTGAAAAGCGATTGGAGGGCAAATGACTTCGCCTTTCACGCCTCTTTTACCCTGAAGACATACGATCAGAATTTCGCGATAGCCGTTTGGTTTTACATAGTTGGAAGGCCCAATAACTATGCATACAGAGGTGACAACACCCCACAGACCATGGGCCAGGGACTGTAAATTATACAATTCAGCCATTGCTTAAACATGTTAATTATTATCGGTAAAGGAGTGCGGTTAAGGGAATTAAGATGAAAGTTTCAGGGAATGTCTGAGGAAGGAGAGCTAAATCAAAAGATACTATGTCCATACAGGTTCTCAAAAGCGCATAACAGTAATATCTCAGAGGTATGATGAAGGGATATTTAATTAAAACAAGAGCTAAGAGCTCATATGGCACTTGTGACAAGGCGAGAAGAGCTAAGAGCCAAGAGATCATATGGTATGAGCTCTAACAAAATTCTATGAATCAATAGATTAATTTAAAGAGGAAAATAAGAGGCTTAATGCCGGTCAAGATTTCAAATAAGAGCTCTGAGTCACAAAGTCCTTCTAACAATCAAAATTCATTAAGATCCGATCACCCACTCGTAAGTTATAAATACCTGATTTTTTCTAATTTTTCCTCTCCTTTTTGCCCCCCCCCCCAGATGGTAAAATCTGGGAAAACGACTTAATCAAGTCAAATTGTGCAGCTCCCTGACACGCCTACAAATTTTTATCGCCCTAGCACGTCCAGAAGCACCGAACTCGCCAAATCACTGAACCCCTCCCCCCAACTCCCCCAAAGAGAGTGAATCCAGTATGATTCTGTCAATCACGTATCAAGGACATTTGTTTATTCTATCCACCAAGTTTCATCCCGATTCCTCCACTCCAAGTGTTTTTCCAAGACTTCCCCCTCCAACTCCCCCCAATGTCAAAAGATCTGGTCGGGATTTTGAATAAGAGCTCTGGGACATGAATTCCTTCTAAAAATCAAATTTCATTACGATCTGATCATCTATTCGTAATATAAAAATACCCCAATTTTTATGTTTTCCAAGAATTCCGGTTTCCCCGTCCAACTCCCCCGAATGTCAGAGGATCTGGTCGGAATTTAAAATTAGAACTTTAAAGCACAAGATCCTTCTAAATATCAAATTTCACTAAGATCTGGTCACCCTTTCGTAAGTTACAAATACCTCAATTTTCAAAATTACCCACCCCCAATTCCAACAAAGACAGCAGATCTGGTCCAGTTATGTCAGTCACGTATCTTAGACAGGTTTCTATTCTTCCTATCCAGTATCATCCTGATCTCATCGCTTTAGGTATTTTATAAGATTTCCGGTCCCCCCAAGTGCCCCTCCCCAATTATGCTTGATCCGGTTGAGATTTAAAATAAGATATCTGAGTTACGAGGTCCTTCTAAATATAAAGTTGCATGAAGATCCAATCACTCCTTCGTACGTTAAAAATATGTCATTTTTTCTTATTTTTCAGAATTACCTCCCCCCCCCAATCGAGCGGATCCGTTCCAATTATGTAAATCACGTATGCAAGACTTCTGCTTAATTTTCCAACCAAGTTTCATCCCAATCCCTCCAATCTAAGCGTTTTCCATCATTTTAGGTTTCCCCATCCAAAACTTCCCCCAATGTCACCAGATCCGGTCAGGATTTAAAATAAGAGCTTTGAGACACGATATCTTTCTAAATATCAAATTTCATGGAGATCCAATCACCCGTTCGTAAGTTAAAAATACCTCATTTTTTCTAATTTTTCAAAATTAACCCCCCCCCCTAACTAGCCCAAAGAGAGCGGATCCGATCTGGTTATGTCAATCATGTATCTAGGACTCGTGTTTTTTTTTCCACCAAGTTTCATCCCGATCCCTCCACTCTAAGTGTTTTCCAAGTTTTAGGTTTCCCCCTCCCAACTCCCCCCCCCAATGTCACCAGATCCGGTCGGGCTTAAAATAAGAGCTCTGAGCCACGATATCCTTCTAAATATTAAATTTCATTGAGATCCGATCATCCGTTTGTAAGTTAAAAATACCTTTTTTTATATTTCAGAAATACCCCCCCCCCCAACTACCCCAAAGAGAGCGGATCCGATCCGTTTATGTCAATCATCTATCTAGGACTTGTGTTTATTTTTACCACCATGTTTCATCCCGATCCCTTCACTCTAAGTGTTTTCCAAGTTTTAGGTTTCCCCCTCCCAACTCCTCGCCCCCGTCACCAGATCCGGTCGGGATTTAAAATATGAGCTCTAAGACACGATATCCTTCTAAACATCAAATTTCATTGAGATCCGATCACCCGTTCGTAAGTTGAAAATACCTCATTTTTTCTAATTTTAAGAATTACCCCCCCCCCCCCCCCACTACCGCAAAGAGAACGAATCAGTTCCGATTACGTCAATCGTATATCTGGGACTTGCGCTTATTTTTCCCATCAAGTTTCATCCCAATCCCTCCACTCTAAGTGTTTTCCAAGATTTTAGGTTTTCCCCCTCCAACTCCCCCCGATGTCATCAGATCCGGTCGGGATTTAAAATATGAGCTCTGGGACACAATATTATTCCAAACTTCAATTTTCATTAAGATCCAATCACCCGCTCATAAGTTAAAAATACTTCATTTTTTCTATATTTTCCGAATTAACCGGCCCCCCACTCCCAACCAGATAGTCAAATCGAAAAAAAGACTATTTCCAATTTAATCTGGTCCGGTCCCTGATACGCTTGCCAAATTTCATCGTTCTAGCTTACCTGGAAGTGCCTGAAGTAGCAAAACCTGGACTTTAGGTTTCCCCCTCCAACTCCCCCCAATGTCATCAAATCTGGTCGGGACTATATAATAAGAGCTCTGTGACACAATACCATTCCAAACAACAAATTTCATTAAGATCCAATCACCCGCTCATAAATTAAAAATACTTCATTTTTTCTATTTTTTGTAAATTGACCGGCCCCCCATTCCCCCCAGATGGTCAAATCGGGAAAACAACTATTTCTAATTTAATCTAGTCCGGTCCCTGATACGCTTGCCAAATTTCATCGTCCTAGCTTACCTAGAAGTGCCTAAAGTAGCAAAACCGGGACCGACAGACCGACAGACAGACAGACCGACCGACAGAATTGACAATTGCTATATGTCACTTGGTTAATACCAAGTGCCATAAAAATACAAAATTTGCATACTACTACTGATAGTACTGCTAGCGCTATTGTTACTACTGCTACTACAACTAATACTACTACTACTGCAGCTAAGACTAAGGGTATTGAGGTAAAAATTTCCGGGAATACTGAGTGGGAAGTTTAAAAAACCAAAACACACTACTTGCACACAGGTTGCCAAAAAGAGCACATCAGAAATGTCTTAGATACTGCTTAAAAAAAAAAAAAATTAAACAGTTCGTGGTAACGAACTGTAGTAAGGAGCGAACAATATTAACTGAAACTCTAAAAAATAGAATTTTGGTACCAATATATACATCAAAAGAATTACATTTTTATGCTGATTTTAATTTGCAAATTTCATCAAGTTTATTCTTACCCATCAAAAGTTACGAGCCGGAGAAAATTGACCTTATTTTTGACAAAAGGGGAGAACGCCCCCCTAAAAATAGAATCTTAAGGAAAATTACACCATCACATTCAGCTTATCAGAAAACCTTATAGTAGAGGTTTCAAGCTCCTATCTGCAAAAATGTGGAATTTTGCATTTCTCGATGGAAGAAACATCACGGATGCGTGTTTCTTTGTTGTTTTTTTGTTTTTTTTTTCACGGATGATCGTTACGACCAAGTGGTCCTAGAATGTCGCAAGGGGGCTCATTTTGACATAAATTAAAAGTTCTAGTGTCCTTTTAAAGTGACCAAAAACACTGGAGGGAAACTAGGCCTCCTCCCACGCTCATTTTTTCCAAAAGTCACCAGATCAACTATTTGAGATAGCCATTTGGTTGAGCATAGTCTAAAATTAAATAAATATTTCTTTGAGGACGACTTAATCACCCAGGGTCCTTAGGGAAGGGCTGCGAGTTATGAACTTTGCCCATTGTTTCCCCATAGAACTAGTTATTCACGAAGTATAATGACGTTTTCAGGGGTTATTTTTTCTTTTGGGGAGTGGTCAGGGGTTACGTGAAAAGATCTTTCCATCGAGGAACTTATCATAGGAGAAGAGAATTTCCGTGAAGGGGGGTGCTGAATTTTTTGACATTATTTAAAACAACAATCAGAAATTAAATAAATAAAAAAAAAAACAGTTTTCTTCAACCGAAAGTAGGAAGCAACGTTAAAACCTAAAACAAACAGAAATTATTACATATATGAGGGGGTTCATTCCCTCCTCAATACCTCGCTCTTTACGCTAGAGTATTTTACTAACCTTAAAAGAGCTATTTATTCTAATTAAACGGCCTTTGTGGTTCAGGGGTACTTTTTAAAGAATTGGAGCAAAATTCGAACCTTAGCGTAAGAAGAGAGGTATTGACGAGGGGGCGGACCCCCTCATATACATAATAAAAATATACGAATATAGAAGTTTGCTACACAAGTGAATTTATAAGTTATATATATTTATTACTAATAAACACTTCCGTAAATAAAATCAAAAGCTAGTGGCCTTTTTAAATAAAAAAAAAAATGGAGGGCAAATAGCCCCCTTCTCCCACCCTGTTTTTCTCAAAACAGTCCAATTAAAACCATAGAAAGCCATATAACCAAAAAGAGTAAAATTTATCTGCAAATTTAATTTTAATAATTCATGTAGGGTGAGCCAAAATCAAATCTTCATTAATTGAAAAACATTCAGAGATTAAATTAAAAAAACAAGTTTTTTCAACATAAAATAAGGAGCAACAATAGATCTTAAAACAAACAGATATCATTACGAATATAAGGAGGTCTGTCCCCTCCTCGATTCCACGCTGTTTACGCTGAAGTATTTTTATTAATTTCAAAAGATCTCTTTATTCTAATTAAACGGCCTCTGTGGTTCAGGTGTCATTCTTAAAGAAGTGGAAAAAAATTCAACTTTAGTGTAAAGAGTACGGTATTGATGAGGGGATGGATCGAAAAAAATTAAGAGCAACTAGGCACCCTCACCCGCCCCTTCTTTCCTCAAAATCGTCCGATCAAAATCTTGGGAAAGCCATTTAGCGAAAAAAAAGTAAAATTAATGTGCAACTTTCGTTTTAATTATTCATGTAGGGTGAGTCAAAATCAAATCTTCATTAATTCAAAATGTTCAGAAATTAAATTTAAAAAACTTTTTTTTTAGGAGGGGACAAACCTTTTCATATACGGAATAATTTCTATTCGTTTTAAGTTTTAATGTTTCTCCTTGCTTTCAGCCTAAAAAAAACTAGTTTTTTTTATTTGATCACAAAGAAGAGAAAGATGAGGACAATAATAACCAGTGAAAAACAAAAGAAGAAATTATGTAAATATTTTGGTTGAGATTCAATTGGCAGTCCTCGGTGAAAAAAAAAAGATAAAAGTCTAAAGCTCAATATAAAAACCAAACCTCAAAACAAACACTGACACTAAAATAAAGACATTTTCGAAACAGCGATGAAAGGGTAACTGGATAAAAAAAAATATAATATTGAATGGCATTTCACAATTTCATTTATGTCAAGCATTCTTAAAGGCTAATCGCTTACTAGGTAGGGTATTATTGGATATTCTATTAGGTTGCAAAATAAAATTTTGTGGATGGATGTTAAAATGATCAGTATTAATAAGTTTATAATAAATGGGGCTTAGAAAAGTTTGTCCAGTGCGTCTATTGAGGGGAATCTTCAGGTGAATGTACTTTTTAATTTCAACTGCCTCCCTGTATACTTGCATGAGACCTTTAATGGGCAATAATGAAGGTATTATCAAACAAAATGAAATAATATGATAGACATGTTGAGCAAAGGTGGAACCAAAAGTCTCTGGGCATTCACATAGTCCCATTGCCTTGTCGATAGAGGACCTGCGTTTTGATATCCTTTCTTCAATTTCTCTTGGGTTTTACCAACATGAAAACAGCCACAAGAAAATGGAATTTTATAAACACCACTACCCACAATGGGACTAGTTTTACCTTTACCGCTTTTCAAAAAACTCTATATTGTATTTGAGTTTTTAAAATTGACATTAGGGTTACGTTTCTTAGGATTCTTTTCAGTTTGTCACTCAGTCTGGGAATATGGGGTAGAATAGTGAAAAGTTTCTTATCACCAACTAAGGGGATGATATCTGTTAGGGGTCATGGAGTTGATGCATTTTTTCTGGCATCTTTTATCGACAAACTCCAATAATTTTATAAAGTATCCATCGCAAAATAAAATGTCATTAAGATAATTCAGCTCTGGAATTATATGAGCTTCTGTGCATATTCTTATAACACGATCAACCAATGATATAACTACTCTTCTTTTTACACAATGAAAGCGGTTGAAAGAAATATGAAAATACCTATCGTTATGTTCAGGCTTTCTATAAATAGAAAATACAAGACTAAGAGATTTATTGAAAATTAAGACGTCTAAAAAAGGCAGTTTACGTACATCTTCTGGTTTTATGAACAGACATTTAAAATACAAATTGTTAAGATGATTCAAGACGAAGTTTAATGACACCTCTCATTGATCAAACACAAAAATAACATCAACCACAAATGGGCCCAAGAACTGGTGTTTCAGAAAAAAAATTTTCAAAGCAGAGATTTCAATAAATTCCATATAAAGTGGCCAAAAACGGTGAAAGACTCGTACCCATTGGTAGGCCCATAATTTGCCAGAAAAATTGGTTATTGTATTAGAAAAATAAGGAAGAACTATTGTAAAGAAGGACGAGACGCATAATAGTTTCGTTGTCTAGTGTTTTTCCTCCGTTTGGCATGTTTCTATTTTTTTATTAGTTCAACAACCCCCTCAACATTCTCTGAAATTTTGAACTTTACAGTCAAACCTTTTGCTGAGATATTCCCTTGCTGATTTGCCCTTGCCCTTGCCCTGGTATTTGCTGGTTTGCACTGATGCAGCCGGTCCACAAGTGGCATGTTTCGATCTAATTCAATGTCCTTCTCAACATTTCCCAAAAATTTCTTCTTAATATCTTCAGTCTTGGTAATAGTTTAGCATCAAAATAAGTAGTATTAAGTATGCATATTTACCTTTTGGGTAGTTCAACTACCCCCTAAACATGTACAAAAAGTTTCAACTTAATACTCTGCGCTTTTTCAGGCATAAGGCTGTTGTGTCTTTTTGACGACCTGCATTGACATAGTGCTTTTTGATTTAGTTTAGAACCACCCTAATATTCCCTGAAAGTTTTACCTTTTTACCCTTTGGTTCAGTAGCGGTAGTATTAGCAGTAGTAGTCGGTGAAGAAGGTGTATGCATATATTACCTTCTGGTTAGTTCAACATCCTCCTAAAGATCCCCCGAAAGTTTCACTTTAATACCCTTTACTTCACTAATACTACTGGTCGTAGTAGTAGTTTTTTTGCAGAAGTATTTGTTGTAATAATAGCAGAAGTGTCGACATAGAGTATTTTGGTTTGCTCAACATGCCATAAAACTTTAACATAATAAACTAACTCGTTCCTGAAAAATTGCTAATACGCCCTTTTGGCAACTTGCATCTGCTTATTGTGCTTTTATTTAATTTATCATCCTTCTTAACACTTAGAAGTTTAGTTTAAACTCCCTGAGAGTTTCCCCTTAATACTCTTATCTTCAGTAGTAGTTATAGCAGTTACAGTAGTCGCAATAGCCGTTGTACCTGCCGGGACTGGATTCTCCCTTAAATTGCGGGGATCAGGTAGCAAGAAACTACGCTTCCCTCGCTTATTATTTAATTTCCATCGCTCATGATTTAATTTGCATTCAAGATTGCAATCACTGTGAGCCGCATTCAAGTTATTTCACTGTGCATTTCACACATTTCACTGTGAGCGCGCTATAATTAGTTAACATGCACGGAGGTGATGAGGACAATTTGCATTTTCTCCGGTGTTAATTTTGTTCAGCAAAATGTTGAAAAAGGAATTGATGATGAGATGATTAAGAAGTTTGGTAGAGAATTTTTTAACGTCAATGATATTGTGAATGCGAAAAAGTGACTTGGGTCCAAGCTGTATCCAGATGCTTTATTTCTGAAACGAACTGGATTGAAAGCGCCACTAAGTCATTTAGGAGATATACTGGATCTTATCAAGAAGGGCAATACAGATGATTTCGACATCCCAGTATTTTGTATATTAAACCCTAGTGCAGCCCCATTGATACCAGCTACAGCTTAATCTGCTCTCTTTTCGGGAGTAAACGAGCTGCGCATCCAGCTAAAGACTATTTCTAATCAGTTTTATGTGTTTTCCAACCATTTCCCGCCATTACAACAGCCTGGAGCCTCGAAACCTTCCAATAACCACTCTACTATTGTTGTCTCTAAATTGCCACCATTTATTAGAGATCCGACAAGCCGCAAAGACTTTATCGATCAATTCAGTGGTCATGATCGGTTGCTAGTATTCGGCCGGTGGAAGATAAACTGTTCGTGAACATTGAAAAATCGGTAGCTTCTGATTTCTGTGAGTCTGTGAAGTCTGTAGTCTCAAGTATTGGCAAAAAGATTCTGCAGAAACGTTACCTTGGAATAATAAAAGGAATCCCGCTGTCATTTAATGCTTCCGATTCAAATTGTACTCAGGAGTCGTTGACGCAAACCGAATTGGTTTGTCCCAAACTGTCAAGCTAGACTTTTCAGATTCGTTTGCAAAACGTGACGCTATGAAGAATGGAGTAAAAATAGGTTACGAAATTTTCAGAATTTATGATTTCGTAAGTGTACCGCGATGTTGCTTTAAGTGCAGGTCTCCTGATCACTTTATCAACGATTGTACCAGTCAGGTGGAAAAATGTGCGCGCTGCGCCGAAAATCACATTTTTCGAAAGATGCGCCCTGTAAAAATAGACCTAAATGTGCAAACTGTGGCGATTTTCATACATCTTATAGTTTATTATGTCCAGTGATCAAGTCTCGTATTGCGACCGCTATGAAAAAATGATGTCACAAAAATTATCGGTTATATCGTACAATATAAATGAAACACGTCAAAAAGAGCACATCATTAACGAACTTTCGAGCAACTATGACCTCGTTCGTCTTCAAAAGCATCTTTTATCTTCAAATAATACCAACTTGTTGAAACGGAGTGCAAACCATATTACTTTTGTGAGTGCTGCAAGATCTACGTTTGGTAGACCTTCCGGAGGCCTCGCCTGTATACTGAGACGTAGCTCCTTTTCATCCACGACGCCTGTGCTGTTCCATAGTGACGAAAACCTCTTGGCTGTGCAAATTGCCGATTTAATACTTATAAATGTGTATTTTCCTTGTGATTGTAAGTTGGTTCAATCACTGAACAAGTTTGTCAAGACCTGTAGTGTTTTGAAAAAAGTGACAGAATCCGCATCATCTCTCGGTTATCAATTTGTTGTTGCCGGGGATTATAATGCTGATTTACTGAATTCAAATATTTGGTCTGATATGGTTTTCGAGTCTTTATCTGAGTTTAAGCTAGTGGATAAGAATCGTCTGTTTTCTTAAATCCATCATTCTGGGAGCCTTACTAATATTGATCATGTTCTTTGCTCTCCTAACTTATCTGTTTCGACTGTTTCTGTACATGAAATAGAAAGCGATATAGACCACCTACCAATTTCCTTCATGCTTTGTATTTCTCTGTCGCAAGATAGTTCTAATAGACGTGGGAATCGTAGATGGTTTACCAGACGAAATTGGAATAAGGCTAATTAGGCTCTTTATATTTCTACCCTTACAGCTTTTTTGTCTAGGATAAAAGTTCTTTTTCAGCTACTTCAGGTTGGATCTAAATTTGTAAATGATAAGAATTTTCTGAATAAATATTACTTTGATATTATATCATGCATGAAGGAAGCTGAGAGGGTGGCTGTTCCCGAAGAATGTGTTAAATTTAATACGCGGAAGCCTGAATGGTCTTGGGATCCGGGTCTAAAATCAGTGAAAAATAAAGCCAAATTTTGGCTACGTATTTGGGTTTCTTGCGAACGACCACGTAGCGGTGTAGTATTTTAGCTTAAACAGAAAACTAAATTAGAGTATAAAAAGTATTTACGGTCTGCAAAATCTAAAATTTGTAAATTCCCGTCAAGTAATCTCGATTGGAAAAATGTGGTAAATTCCAATTAAATCGATGACTCTTCGTCAACAAGTAGCCCAATTAGTCCTGCTGCCTGGTGCAAATATTACGACCAGATTTTCAATACTATAAATCATTTTGTTCATGCTACTTTTAAGAGGTTTCTTATTTCAGCGCTTCCCATATCATTCTGCCAGAACCAGATCCTCCCAGTTAATTTAGTTTCGGTGGCACAAGCTAAAAAAAAGCTTAAGTCTAGCTCTATTGATTGTGATGGTATAAGTGTCAAACACCTAAATGTTGATTGTCCAGCTCTAGTCCAACATTTAAAACTTCTGTTTCAAATGTGCTTATGCACCTCAGTTGTGCCTGAAAGGTTTTTGTGTGGAACAGTTACTTCGATCCTGAAAAGAGGAAAGATCCCGACTGAGTGTGCATCTTACAGGCCAATAACGGTTCCCTGCAATATAAGCAAAATTTTTGAGTATCTTCTCCTCCCATCAGTTAATTCTTTGGCATATTTTGGTGAAAATCAGATTGGGTTTTCAGCTGGGGTAGGCTGCCAGCAGGCTCATCGAGTTTTGGCTATTGTTCTTACTGAGGCTACTAAAAAGGGATTCGAGTTACATTTCTGTGCTTTGGATCTCTCCAAAGCCTTTGACACTTTTACGCATTCCCAAGCTATCTTTTCCCTTTTTAGTCACGGTATCAACATATCGGTAATTTTACTTCTTAGATATTGGTATTCAAATTCCTTTTGCAGATTAAAATGGATATGAGGGTTTCAGATAGTAAAATTCCAATACGACGTGGGGTCCGGCAAGATGCTGTCCTCTCCCCCTCTATTTTCAAACTTTGTATATCATCTGTCCTTTCCTCTATCCCACCTACTTGCATCCTTAATTATGTAAATATTTCTTATCTTGCCTATGCGGATGTTATTCTTTTGATCAGTAGGACTAAAAAAGGGCTCTCTTTGTCTGTTTCAACAGTAGCATCTAAACTTTATGCGATTGGACTTTCTCTTAATCTTTCAAAGTGTGAATATCTTTCATTTAATAGCAATATCACTACTCCTCTAATTTGTGGATCTTTTTCTATCCCGTCGGTTTCTACATTTCGGTGGCTGGGAATTAACGTTAGTAAAACTCTAAAATCCTTATGGACTCTCACTGCTGCTGATTGTAAGAAGAAAATCCAATTAAGTTACTCTAAAATTTTTGCTAACCGAGGTAGATACAATAGAAAGTCTCTTGCTAAATTATACTTGGTTTTTACAGATCATTCGGTTTTGTTTCTTTCTGGTATTTACCCTGTTTTTCATAAAAAAGATATCAGTTCAATTCGTTCTTATTATTTCCAGTTTTTCCGTTTTCTATTGTATCTGCCTCCGTTGTATACGAATAGGAGCCTCATATCTATTTATAGTTTCCCGGATATTGGGTCGAAGTTCACAGAGCTTGCTGGCAAAATACCCCACTCTACTTATTAGTATCTGCCCGCCCACGTAGGCCTTACTTGTTTGCTTTAGTTTCTTGTTTTTTTCTGTTTTGTGTAGTGTTTGTTTTGTTTCTTTTATTGATATTCCGCTTTGATTTTTGTAGCGGTTCAAAAATAAATTATTATTATAGTGGAAGTAGGTATATAGTGTCTTTCGGTTAGTTCATTATCCCCCCTCAACATACACTGAATGTTTCAAATAAATACTCTAACCTTAAAAATTTGAACTTCATGCTTTAAGCTGTTCCAGATTTATTGCTGATACCCTCTATTCACTACCTTCATGCACAAATTTTATTTTGATTTGGTTCAACATTTTCCAGAACATACCTTGGAAGCTATATCTTACTAAGGTTAGCTTCAGCAGTAGTAACAGTACAAGCGGTAGTTGTAGCATTAGTAACGGTATGCACTTAGCATCATTTTATTCAAAAATGCCCTCTACATACCTTAAAATTTTTGATCTCGATACCCTGATCAGTTTCTTGAAAATGCTGATATTTCCTTTTGACAATGTGCTTGCACATAGTGTGTTTTTATTTAGTTCAAAATCTCCTCAATATTGCCTGAAATCATGCTATGCATCCTAATACCCTTAGCCTCAGTATTAACAGTAGCAGTAATTACAACAATAATAGTAATAGCAGCAGTAGCAGCAGTAATGGTAGTGGCAGTAGATTCAGTTTCAATTGCATGCAAATATTTGTTTATGGTTAGTTCAACAGCCTTATACTTTCTGTTTCAGTTTAATATTCAAAGTAGTTCATATAACTAATTTTTTAGACCTCACTGGCTAATCATGGCAAAACAAAAATCACAAGGAAGAGAGAAACGAGGACAATACCAGCCAGTAAAAAAAAGAAAAAATAATTTTATGGTTTCCATTAAAAAAGCAACTAAGGCCATGCAACTAAGAAACAATGTGTAAAAATTGAAATGAATTCAATTATTGTGTTACGAAGTTGTAGAGCATAATTGCATAGCCTGTTGAATAGCCTAATTGCATTGCATAAAACAGCCAACCTTGAATTCCAGAGCTTGTTCTTGTGTTTGAAACGTCAAGAGAGACCTGAGAATGGTTTTCATCAGCAGCCTGTACTTCAACACATTTATTTTCTTGTCTTTCCACAATTATGTTTTGTTGCCTCAGTCGCCTTTTCTTTGCTTTTCTCAGTGCCTTTTGTTTGATCTCCATACAGTGATCTGGAAAACCCAACGGAAAAGTGAATAAACAATATTCAACAAATTACATCCTCTTCAAAGCAAAATTAGCAAAAACAAACTAATAAAATGTGCCATGTAATCATTTTCAATACAATAAAGATTTAAAAAGAATGAATAACATGCCTTAGTAATAACCACAGTAAATGAGTTTTACAGCTGGAAACATAATAAAAGTATGCTACTCACTACTACGTTGAGCAGGAATGATGAATTGCTGACGTTTTTCCTCTTTTTTGAGAACATTCCCTTGAATATTAAAATATTGAAGAGTCGAGTATAAAGCCCCTGTCCCACCTGTTGGGAGGATTTTCAAACTAAGATTATTTAGAAAATCCATCTGATCATTGGTTGAAAAAAAAATCATGATGGTGTTATAACATTTAAATTCTTTTTAAAATTAGGCTAACAATACAATCTGGACCGGGGGCTTTTAAAGGACGCATGCTATTAATCGCTCCGCTTAATTCTTCTTTCTTGATGGTAACTTCATCATTGTCCTCCATTGTCAAGACTTCTATAACTACGCTTCTTAATTTTGTGTGATATTGGTTATCACTACTTACATCATCTTTTCCAAACCAATTTTGGAAAAGTGCTTCACCTGCCTCTTTAGTTGACGTTGTTAATGAGCCATCATCCTTAGTCATATGTATAGGCCTAATCGGAGGTTTATTTGATTTTATTATTTAATGAATAGTATTCCAAGGGTCCAATGTTCCTCTATTCTCACAAAATTTCCTCCAGTCATCCTGTTTTGCTTTTAAAATTGGTTTTTATAACTATTTCTTATATACTTCATGTTTTGGTCACTTTCCCGTGTTCTCAGTATTTTTTATGAATTCGTAAGGCATGTCTATAGGCTTTCCTTTTTGCAGATAAATCTGGATTCCACCATCTTACATATTTTTTGGAATTAGGACCATGTTCTTGTGTTGGTATTGATTCTAACATTGCTTGTGTTATTATATCCACAAAATTATCTAAATCTAAATCAATTTCATTTTTAGTAAAAATCGCCTTAGTACATACACTATCTTTTCTGTTCAAGAGAACTGAACTAAATTTATCCCAATTTGACTTCCTGTAGTCAAATTTACAATCATTATGGTTATAGCAAGTTTCACAACCTATTTCAAACTTTAGTTTAAACAAAACATATAAGTGATCAGACATTGATACATGATCAGAAAGGACGTCCCAATATTCAAGAAATGATAATAAAGAAGCACTAACTGCGGCAACGTCAGGGCTAGTGTGCCACTTAGGTCATATGTACTTTTATTGGCGTCATTTAACACTACTAGGTTTTTACTAGCTAAAAACTACTCTAATTCTTTACCACGAATGTCTGTAACTATTCTTTGGGAACATAGTGGGCTTTTAGCATTAAAATCACCACCTATAACTAAGCGAAATATATTTTTCACATTGTCTAGGATATTCAACTGGTAAGCTAAGGAACTCACTGAAGGAGGGCAATATAAAGAAGACACTGTAATTGTTCTACTTTTGAGGTACAGAGAAACAATAACCAACTCATTTTTAGAATCTTCATGATGAATATCAGCTTTAATTCCACTCTTAACTAATATTTCTGCACTATAAAACCTCTTATCAGGATCAAATTTAGAAAAGCTATTGTAATTTGATGGTATGCACGAAACATCTCCGGATTTTACTCACAAAGGGTTCTTGTAAAAGTAAGGAACTTTAAATCACTCTTTGAATCAAAATTATTCATAAGAATATTCAATACGATTTTGCATTAAATCCTTTATTTTTCTTGCGGCAGTGCATTTATTTATATCATACGAGGTATGTCCGGTTCCCGTAAGTCCTTCTGACTGACATGGTCGGCAGGAGGGTCGAGAAAATGTGCATGACATATATTCATGTTCTCCAGAGCAATACGAACAAAGGATAACTCCTTTGCAATCACTGCTTTTGTGTCCGTACAAACATTTGTTGCATTTCAATAAGTAGGTATAATCTTCACATTCGTGTAACATGAACCCTAATTTCAGACCACGGTGGTCTTTAATACATTTACGCATCTTTGGGGAGACTTCAACAACAGCATGGGTTTTATTTTCTCCTTTGAGACTATTTTGTCACTATTATTTTGTGACTCTTATATTTTATTTGTCACTATTTTGAATGCTTCTCCTTTAACTGCTAGTTCTGACACCTCTAAATTATGATTCAAAAGGGACTCTCTTAGGCGTTCTTTTTCATTTGTCCTAGGGATGCTTTTAACAATCATTCTAGCATTTTTTTTGGTAGAGTGTTTAGGGGTATAATTTGTCAAATCTAATTTTTCACTAAAAACTGTGACTGCATTTTGTGCATCTTCTTAAGATGGCAGTTCCAAAATTATTTTTCCATTTATTCCAGAAGTAGCATTTTTGACCGATAACTTTTTTACATGATCAATTGTCTTTCTGCCCAAATCTTGGACTATTTTGTTTAACTCGTTCTGGCGATCTTCTTATTAACAGTACTTTGACTTTGGGTGAATTCGATTGGCTTGAGGATCACAGTATGTTTTCTTGGGCCTTTCACTTTGCTGGCATAGGTGGGAGTAGAATGACCGGGAGCAGAAGAGAAGGAAAAAGGAAACAACGTGGATTTTAGAGCAATTATTTCTTGTTCTAAATTCAGGATCTCTGTAAGTCTGTCATTTTCTTTTCTGAGCAATGTGGAATTTTCTTCCAGTACACTGGAATAAATAGAACCTATCCTGTCGCACGTTTGTGAGGTAGTTCTTTTCCCACCAGAAATTCTTCGATCTTTAATTGCATCTTTTAGATAATTAAGTAATTTAAAATACTTTCTTCTTCAGAATAGGCAATCTCGCTCATATCCACTTCCGACATTTGTAATTGGATATATTAAGGGTTATAGGTCCGCCTACTTTGGACAGAGCCAAAGGCTACATACAAATTTTGTGTCTATGCCAGGGCTTCTTAAACTATGGGTCGCGACCCCATTTGGGGTCGCGTAGCAAAATTATGGGGTCGCGAGTGATAAAAATATAATTTAACAAAAAATGTTTTTTTACTTGTAAAATTATTGTTATAAAGAAAAATAACAATCATCGTAGATAAATGTTTCATAAAATCTTCTGGTTCGGAAAGACTGTTTATACCGGCTTTTCTATTCCGATCATTATAATATCTTGTAAAAATTTACTATGAATCTGAGATGTTATAGAAATTTATAAAAAAATGTCGATTTATTTTTTTCAATCTCTTAAAACCGAAATAATCCTGATAAATATTACCAACCAAATTTCCAAGTGTTATTTTGAAGAAACTATATAAACCTTTGGTGTTATTTTCATTTAGCCATTGTATGATTGTGAACGAAGTGCATGTTATTTCGAATTAGTCAGTTTAATCTTTTCGCGACCGGCGGGACCTTACAGTCCTGGCATATAAAGATCCTATGGACGCTTCTTAATTGATAAATAGCACCAGAATTGAGAGATGTGCTTCAGGATGCTGTTAAGGTCATAAATTTGATTAAGAACCATGCCCTTAACAGTCGCTTATTTTCAAATCTCTTATACGAATTCCAACTACACTACTTAGTTATTACATGCAGAAATAAGATGGTTGTCAAGAGGTCAAAGTTTAAAAAGATTATTGTTATTGAAGGGCGAGATCGAAATATCTTTAACTGAACGAAAATGTGAATTTGCTGCTTTTTTTTCAAAATGACTTGTGGCTATCCAAGCTGTGTTATTTGTCAGATATTTTTGCGAAGTTAAACGATCTTAACTTGTCTCTTCAAGGAAAAAATAGCGATATATTTACTTCAAACGACAAAATTGAAAGTTTTATTAAAAAGATCAGTATTTGGAAATGTAGGGTCAAACAAAATTCGTTCGAAATGTTTTCCGGTGTCGACAATTTTGTAATTAAGAAAATTCAACGTAAAAATTTTATTGCAAAAACTATTGTAGATCACTTAAAAGCGCTAGAGATACAGTTCCGGACAAATTTTATATTAAATATTGATTTACAAAAAAATAGTTTGGATTCAAAAGCCGTTTTGGATTGGCTTAAGTGAGATTGATCATCTGCCACTTAAAGCTCAAGAGGAATTTGTTGAGCTTTCGTGTGACTCAAACTTAAAACTACAATTCCAAAAAAAGCCCTTGACTGAATTTTGGATCTGAACTAGAACTGAATTTTCCGCAATCGCTGATATGGCGTTAAATGTACTTCTGCCATTCAGCACCACATGTTTATGTCAAGTTACTTTCTCAACTTTAACACACATTAAATCCCAATATCGTTCAGCGATAAAAAATGTTGAAGAGGTCTTACGTCAAGCAGTTTCAAACATAACACCAAGATTTGATTTTTTCAAATACGGAGTAATTTTTGTCCGTTTTAAGTTTTAATGTCACTCCTTACTTTCATTTAAAAACACCTGTTTTTTGTTTAATTTAAGGACGTTTTTGAATTAATGCATGGTTTGATCTTGGTTCTCCGCACATACATAATTAAAACGAAATTTGCATATTAATTTTTTTGGGCTAAATGACTTTTTCATAGTTTTAATCGGAAAGATTTTGAGAAAAAAGGAGAGAGGGAGGAGGACCAGTTGCCCTCCAATTTTTTGATTACTTAAAAAGGCAACTATAACTTATAATTTTATACGAATGTTTTCATAAGTAAAAAATGTACGTAACTTATGAATTAAATTAAGTTGCAAACTTCTGTATTCGTATGTTTTTATTGTGTATATGAGGGGGCTCACCTCTCGTCGATACCTCGCTCTTTACATTAAAGCTTAAATTTTGTCCCAATTCCTAAAGAATGACCCCTCAATCACAAAGGCCGTAAAATAAATAGTTGAAATTACTAAAAATACTTTAGCGTAAAGAGCGAGGTATTACGAGGAGGTAAACCCCTGATATACGTAATAATTTCTGTTCGTTTTAAGTTTTAATACTGTTTCTCACTTTCAGTAGAAAAAGTTTTCTACTGAAAAGGTTTCACTTTCAGTAGACTTTTCAGTTTTCAAATACGGAGTAATTTTTGTCCGTTTTAAGTTTTAATGTCACTCCTTACTTTCATTTAAAAACGCCTGTTTTTTGTTTAATTTAAGGACGTTTTTGAATTAATGCATGGTTTGATCTTGGTTCTCCGCACATACATAATTAAAACGAAATTCGCATATTAATTTTTTTGGGCTAAATGACTTTTTCATAGTTTTAATCGGAAGATTTTGAGAAAAAAGGAGAGAGGGAGGAGGACCAGTTGCCCTCCAATTTTTTGATTACTTAAAAAGGCAACTATAACTTATAATTTTATACGAATGTTTTCATAAGTAAAAAATGTACGTAACTTATGAATTAAATTAAGTTGCAAACTTCTGTATTCGTATGTTTTTATTGTGTATATGAGGGGGCTCACCTCTCGTCGATACCTCGCTCTTTACATTAAAGCTTAAATTTTGTCCCAATTCCTAAAGAATGACCCCTCAATCACAAAGGCCGTAAAATAAATAGTTGAAATTACTAAAAATACTTTAGCGTAAAGAGCGAGGTATTACGAGGAGGTAAACCCCTGATATACGTAATAATTTCTGTTCGTTTTAAGTTTTAATACTGTTTCTCACTTTCAGTAGAAAAAACTTTTCATATTTATTTTGTCATTGTTTTTTTAATAATACTAGAAAATCCTGCACCCCCCTCCATTGAAAGTCTCTTCCCCCATGAGAAGTTCCTCCATGGAAAGATCGTCTCCGGTAACCCTCCCCCCTCAAATGTCCCAACCAAACCAGAAGAAATCCCCCTGAAAACGTCTGTACGCTTCCCAGTAACCATTACTATAAATAAACACTGGTCAAAGTTTGTAACTTGCAGCCCCTCCCACGGGGACTGTGGGGGAGTAAGTCGTCCCCAAAGACATAGTTATTGGGTTTTTCGACTATGGTGAATAAAATGGCTATCTCAGAATTTTGATCCGGTGACCTTCGGGAAAATATGAGCGTGGGAGGGGGCCTAGGTGCCATTCAATGTTTTGGTCACTTAAAAAGGGCACCAGAACTTTTAATTCCATTAGAATGAGCCATTTCGCGACATTCTTGGACCACTGAGTCGATACAATCACCCCTGGGAAAAAAACAACAACAAAAAAAACAAATAAACAAGCATCCGTGATTTGTCTTCTGGCAAAAAAAGCGAAATTCCACGTTTTTGTAGATAGGGGCTTGAAACTTCTACAGTAAGGTTCTGTGATATGCTGAATCTGACGGTGTGATTTTCGTTAAGATCGTAAGATTTTAGGGGGTGTTTCCTCCAATTTTCTAAAATGAGGCAAATTTTCTCAGGCTCGTAACTTTTGATGGGTAAGACTAATCTTGATGAAACTTATATATTTAAAGTCAACATGAAAATGCCATTCTGTTGATGTAACTATTGGTATCAAAATTCCGTTTTTTAGAGTTTTGGTTACTATTGAGCTTGGTCGCTCCTTACTACAGTTCGTCACCACGAACTGTTTGATAAGTTACCCAAACTCTTTCTTCTTTACAATTGTAAATCGTTCAGAATCAAAAGTGTGTAGACTCACATTTCTACGACTATATGCTACCCTTACACTTTGTTTCTTGCAATAGTTAATTGTATAGAATCAAAACTATACAGAATCACAATGCTTATTTCTACGACTATATGTTAACCATACTCTTTCTTCTTTGAAATAGTTAATTGTATAGAATCAAAGTTGAACAGAATAACGATGCATGTCTCTACGACTATAAGCTATCAATACACTTAGTTTTTTTTACCAAAGTTAATTGTAAAGAATCAAATTTGAACAGAATAACAATGCTTATTTCTAAGACTACAAGCTACCCATACACTTTGTTTTTTGCCGTAGTTCATTGTATGGAACCAAAATCATATAGAATTTTGATTAAGACGGTCAGAATCCACTTTTGTTTTTGAAACTATAATAAAAAAATTTCTATTATTTAAATTTTAGATTTTTATATGTTTCAAAACGAATTCTAAATTTATATATTTTCATATGAATATGTATATTGTTACCTAATAAATTTATCATAAAAAATATTAATTTATTTTTCCTTTATATTTGTTGTGGTCGCTAAGAAACTCGCAATCATAAATGGGGTCGGGAATTACGAAAGTTTAAGAAGCCCTGGTCTATGCAATAGCGATACGGCGCATAAAAAGTTCTTCGGAATCAGAACATTATTTGGAAAAAGAGTCAAAGAAAATAATATTTTTTCTTTTATCTTGTTCCTTTAATTTTCTGGAATTATAGGATATTTTAATTTTTCATCTTCAAAATAAATCAAGGAGCATAAATTGCAATCAAATTTACACACCAATGCAAGCTATAGCATTTACTATCCAATGAAAAAAGAACAGGTTTATCCTGTGGCTTTAAGGTATTCTCCTCCAGCTCTTTGGCTGAATGATTTTGTGGAGCGATTAGCATATTCACTTGTTCTCTTTTCCGTTATTCTTTAAATGTCTTAGTCCTTAGTCCTAATCCTTCAACTCTGCCTTAAAAATATCAGCAAATTGCATTAAAATTCTGTTGGACATTTTATAAGAATATGTCATCCTGCTAGCTGTCTTACACTGGATTTCTTTGATTTACTTTATCAGATGCTGGTGAAATGGATGACAAAGAATAATTCATTCTTACCTTTCCAGGTACCTTTGTTACCTTTGGGACCAAGGTCCCAGTCCTTAGTTAACGAAAAAGTGCAATTTTACTCCTTTTGTGTCAACTATTCTTTGTTCATATAGGCTATAATAATTATCCCTAAATTCGTATAAATTCTAAATGAGTATTTCCACACTTATTTTGACATGGTCATTACAAACGGGAGGAACGCTTGTACAAAACAAATTGAAAGGGACTTTAATCGTTGATAGAAGGCAAACAAACGTAGAAAAATGAAGAGTCAGCTGTGTTCCATTCTCTTTTAGAAATCCATTTTCTAGAATTAGGACGAAAGTTATTTTCTGCAGAAGCATTAAGGGTAAAAGTAAGGGACAGGGGGAGATGGTCACAAGGTTCAAAGGTGAATGTTCAATTGGGTTTAATTAAAAAAAGAAAATAACTAAACTTAAAAGACGCTGTTGTGTGATCATGTTCATCCTGATCAACATGGACTTGCCACAGATGAGACCAGAAAAAATGATACAATGGTCAATATCCGAAAGTGAGCCACTATTATTTGCTAATGGGAGGCATCTTTATTCAAAATTTTGTAATTACTTGGTAGTGAATCTAAAAGAAGCTCGGTCAGCACTAATGAAGAGCTAATATCACAGTTCATTCACCAATTAATAACAAGTCCAGTCCATTATTCTCAATATCATTCAGAAGACTATTAATTCACAAGATTTTGTGAATTTCGAAAAATTTTGGATTGATTTCTGGTCACAGGGGATATAAACATAAATGAGGACAAGATTGGCAAGACAAATGGCAATATGACAATCACTCTCGTGATAATATAAAGGGGGTGGTTAAAACAGCATATTTTTCATTATACATGCTAGTCCACCTGATGGTCTGCCAGAGGTTTCGCGGGCACTTTTAGAAAAAACAAAATTTTTGTTACTTCTGCGTAGGGAAATTAAGCTCACTAAAGGTATGACATGTCGATGGAGGAATAAAACATCAACATTTTCTAATTTGTGATCTAAAGAAACGTCTTTATGCTTCGTATTGTTCATATTGAACGAGCGTATAGTGATGTTAGTCCTAGCACTTATTTTATTGTGTAAGATGATCGTTTCGACAAAAGTTCACGAGCGGTTCAGTATTTCAATGAAAATGACACGTGATTGCGTTGATATTTTCCACATTTTGGTGTAGTCTGGTATGAAAAATCAGGCGAGGATTCATGTTGCCCTGCACAACGGGAGCAGCATTTTTCTATACCACAATTTGATTTTAAGTGAATAGGTGATTGGCAATTGCAACAGCACTTGGATGGGCGTTGGAATTCGTAAATTCGTTGTATCTCATACCCACTCTTTATACCAAGTTGAAGTACATTAGTGAGCTAAACAACGTTTTCAAAAAATACTTTAACAGCCAAAGAATTACCGTTTCGTTTCGCATGAGTGTTATTAAAGCAATCAATTACCATCCCCCTATCAAAATTGGTAGGTATACCTTTAATGATTTGAGATATTACTAGATGTGACGTCACTATCTCTCATAACGGAAGGAACAGCATTGCAAAAGTTCTTTGCAGCAATTTTATCAATTCATACCACAACGGATGGAACAGCATTGCAAAAGTCCTTTG
This sequence comes from Artemia franciscana, assembly GCF_032884065.1. Classification (NCBI taxonomy): domain Eukaryota; kingdom Metazoa; phylum Arthropoda; class Branchiopoda; order Anostraca; family Artemiidae; genus Artemia; species Artemia franciscana. Next base: position 37,088,491 of record NC_088863.1, read on the forward strand.
AAGCAATTTTATCAATTCATATCACAAGCTTATCGCCATAGGGCTTACTGCTATGAATGAATTCATGAAATGGAATACAGTTTATTATTTCGGGACGCTTTGCAGGAATGTTTAATTGTGATGGGACTATTGAAATAACAACAGTCGTCTGATCATGATCCAATCACTGAGGACCAGGGATTCTAGGAGGGGGAAATTACGATCATAAGACGAAATTTTCTACCGAATTTGCTTAAGTTCCGAATTAATGCTTACAAGCTTTGAGGCTAAGATAAAATAAGCAGGAGCAGGAACAACAGGAACCTCGGTAGGCAAAGTTATCACGTATGTCAGCAAAGACAAGTTTTCGGTATCACATTTCTGAAAGATTTCTATCATGTCCTTTATGTAACGGTAATGAGCTTGATCACCTTTGCGTCCTTGTACACGTTCATCCTCATAAAGACGAGACAAAAGTTCTATTTTTAGCTGCCATTATAGACTTCTCGTCGAAAAGGCCAACAGCATGGTTAACAATAACTTCATCACTTACCCCTTCTTTAACATTATATTGCACGAAATTCAACACCGACGAATGTACATATTCCGTCATAATGGTATATCCAACATCTATGGACAATAAGCCAAACCCCAAAATCAAACCAGTTTTTACTCACCATGCTGTCAAACAACCAGCATCAGATTAATTTAAATTCAAAAGAATCCTTTACATAGCTCCCAATGAGATTTCTATACTTTTAAACTGAATTTGTTGTTTTCAGTGTAATTGCTGTAAAGATATTATAATCCTTTTCCAACTAATTATAGATTTAAATCCAGAAATAAAAGGACCTAAGACCATGAACTCTAAATGAATTAAACAAAGAAAAACTAGTTTTTTTTAACTGAAAGTAAGGAGTGACATTAAAACTTAAAACGAATAGAAATTATTCCGTGTGTGAAATGGGTTGTCCCCTCCGCAATCCCTCGCTCTTTACGCTAAAGCTTTTAATTGTTTTAAAAAGTAAAATTGTGGCAAAGAGTCAAACTTTAGCGTAAAGAGCGAGGGATTGCGGAGGGGACAACCCATTTCATATACGGAATAATTTCTGTTCGTTTTAAATTTAATGTCGCTCCTTATTTTCAGTTAAAAAAAAACTAGCTTTTTTTATTTAATTTCTGAACGTTTTTGAATTAATGCATGTTTGATTTTGGTTCTCCGCACATAAATTGTTAGAATGAAATTGGTATATTAATTCTTTTTGGCTAAATGGCTTTCTCTTAGTTTTGATTAGAAGATTCTGAGAAATAAGGGGTGGGGAAGGAGGCCTATTTGCCCTCCAATTTTTCAGTTACTTAAAAAGGCAACTAGAACTTTTAATTTTTAACGAAAGTTTTTATAAGTAAAAAATATTAGTAACTTAAGAATTAACTTATGTAACAAACTTTTTTATTCTTATATTTTTATTATGTATACGAGGACGTTTGTACCCTCGTTAATACCTCGCTCTTTACACTAAATCGTAAGATTTGTCCCAATCGTAAGATTGCCGTAGAACAAATAGTTGAAATTACTAAAAACACTTTAGCATCAAGAGCGAGGTATTTATCTCCTCTTAAATACCTCGGTCTTTATGCTAAAGTATTTTTAGAACCCAATACTACTCCTTACTTTCAATTGAAAAAACATTGTTTTCTTATAGTAATGCTAGAAAATCCTGCGCCCCTTTCACTGAATTTTTCTTTCCCCATGACACATTCCTCCAAGGAAAAATCCTCCCACATAGCAACCTCCCCTCATCCCCACCCCCAAACAATAAAGAATCCCCCTGAAAACGTGCGCACACTTCCCAATAACCATTACAATATGTAAACCCTGGTCAAAGTTTTTAACTTGCAGCCCCTTCACCAGGGATTGTGGTAGAGTAAGTCATTCCCAAAGACATAGTTATTATGGTTTTTGACTATGCAGAACGAAATGGCTATCTCAAAATTTGATCCGTTGACTTTGGGAAAAAAAGATCGTAGGAGGGGGCCTAGGTGCCCGCCAATTTTTTTGGTCACTTAAAAAGGGCACTAGAACTTTTCATTTCCGTTAGAATGAATCCTCTTGCGACATTCTGGGACCACTTGGTCAATACGATTACCCTGGGGAAAAGAAAAAAAAACAAAAAACAAACAAACAAATAAACACGCACCCGTGATTTTTCTTCTGGCAAAAAATACGAAATTTCACATTTTTGTAGATAGGAATTTGAAATTTTTGCTGTAGGGTTCTCTGATACGCCGAATGCGATGGTGTGATGACTTTTTAGGGGTTTTTGCCCCTATTTTCTAAAATAAGGCAAATTATCTCAGGTTCGCAACTTTTGATGACAAAGACTAAATTTGATGAAATTTATATATTTAGAATCAGCATGAAAATTTAATTCTTTTGATGTATCTTTTAGCATCAAAATTTCGTTTTTTAGAGTTTCGTTTACTATTGAGCTGGGTTGCTCCTTGCTACTGTTCGTTACCATGAACTGTTTGATAATAAGACACGTTGTGCCACAAATATACAATTATTAAGGCCATAAATTGCGATTGTCTAAGTGCCATTTCAGAATGACCTAAAACAATACAAGATACTCCAGATAAAATGTTATGACTCAAAATCTGACTCCGTCTTGTTATCAGCAGTACAATAGCGCTGCCAAAGTAAAGATCGAAGTACGCTCTATAATTTTTTTTCAAATCGGATGAAAGAAGTTGTTGTAGAAACTTTGGAAGAAACTTATTACGGAAATTGAAATTGCTAATGCCCTTTGAAGAGTGAAAAGCAATCACTATTCCTATTGAGTAATCAAAAGGCTTCCCCTTTCATGCCTCTTCTAAAAGACATATGATCAAAATTTCGAGATAGTCTTTTGATTCAACATAGTTGAAAGGCCCAATAACTATACATGTGGAGATGACAACACCCCACAGACCATGGGCCAGGGACTGTAAATTATACAATTCACCAATAGCTTAAACATGTTAATTATTATCAGGAAAAGAGCAGGGGTAAGGGAATTAAGATACAAATTCCAGGGAATGTCTGGGGAAGGTCAACTAAATCAAAAGAGGCTATGTCCATACAGGTTCTCAAAAGGGCGAAACAGTAATATTCCAGGATATGATGAAGGGATTATTTAATTGACAAAAGACCAAACTTACATCCTACTACTGCTGATAGTACTGCTACCACTACTGCTACTGCTGCTACTGATACTACTACTACTGCAGCTAAGGCTAAGAGTATTAAGGAACAAATTTCCAGGATTATTGAGTGGGAAGTCAAACAAACCCGAAACACACTACGTGCCTACAGGTTGCCAAAAAGAACACATCAGAAGTAGATACTACTTAAACCAAAAAATTAAAAAGTTCATGGTAACAAACTATAGTAAGGAGCGAACAATAGTAACTGAAACTCTAAAAATTATTATTTTGATACCAATATATACATCAAAAGAATTGAATTTCTTATGCTGATTTTAAATATATAAATCTCATCAAGTTTATTCTTACCAATCAAAAGTTATGAGCCTGAGAAAGTTAACCCTGTTTTCGCCAAAAATGGAGAACACCCCATAAAAATCATAGAATTTTAATGAAAAATACTCCGTCACATTCAGCGTGTCAGAAGAACCAACTGTAGAGGTTTCAACCTCGTATCTGTAAGAGTGTGAAATTTTGCATTTTTCGCCAGAAGATCACGGATGCTAGTTTTTCTTTTTTCAGGGATGATCATATCAACCAAGTGGTCCTCGGAAGTCGCAAATGGGGCTCATTCTGACGTAAATTAAAAGCTCTAGTGCCGTTTTAAAGTGACTGAAAACATTAGAGGGCAACTAGGTCCCCTCCCACGCTTATTTTTTCCCAAAGTAACTGGATCAAAATTTTGAGATAGTCATTTGGTTAACCATAGTCGAAAAGCAAATAAATATTTCTTTGAGGACGACTTAATCACCCAGAGTCCCCGGGGAAGAGCTGCAAGTTATAAACTTTGCCCATTGTCAAAGAATTCGTGGTAACGAACTATAGTAAGGAGCGACCCGGCTCAATAGTAAACGGAAGTGTAAAAAACGGAATTTTTGTACTAATAAACACATCAAACGAATCAAATTTTCATGTTGATTTCAAATATATAAGTTTCATTAAATGTAATCTTACCTATCAAAAGATACAATCCTGAGAAAATCTGCCTTATTTTGGAAAATAAGAGGAAACATCCCCTAAAAGGTTACAAACTTTGCAAACTGCAAGTTACAAGCTTTGACCAGTGTTTACATACAGTAATGGTTATTGGGAAGCTTACAGACGTTTTCAGTTTTTTTAGTGAAGGAGGGGGGGTGTTGAGGGAAAAGAGCATGGAATCTTAATGAAAATCACACCATCGCATTCAGCGTATCAGAAAACCCCGCTGTAGAAATTTCAAGCTCCTATCTAGAAAAATGTGGAACGTATTTTTTGCCAGAAGACTGATCAAGGGTGCGTGTTTATTTTTATTTATTTTTTTTTCCCCAGGGGTGGTCGTATCAACCCAATGGTCCTAGGATGTCGCAATAGGGCTCATTGTAATGGAAATGAAAAGTTCTAGTACCCTTTTTAAGTGACAAAAAAAAATTAAAGGACACCTAAGCCCCCTCCAACTCTCATTTTTCCCCAAAATTAACAGATCAAAATTTTGAGATAGCCATTTTTCAGCATAGTCAAGAAACATAATAAGATGTCATTGGGGACAACTTACTCCCTCATAGTTCCCGAGGAAGGGACTGCAAGTTACAAACTTTGACCAAAGTTTACATACAGTAATGGTTATTGGGAAGCTTACAGACATTTTCACGTTTTTTTTGTGAGGGAGGGGGGTTGAGGGAAGGGACCTACGTTGAAGGATCTTTACTTGAAGGAATTTGTCATGGGAGAAAAGAAATTCTATGAATGCGGTGCAAGATTTTCTAGCATTATTTAAAAAATCACTGAAAAAATAATAAATAAAAAGTTTTTCAACTGAAAGTAAGCAACAGCATTAAAACTTAAAATGAACTGAAATTATTACGCATATGAGGAGTTCATCTCCTCTGTCCGTGCGAGGGGTTCAAAGACTTCATTCTTTCCGCGAAAGAACTCTTAGTAATTTTGACTATTTATTCTACGGCCTTTGTGATTCTGGGGTAATTCTTAAAGAACCAGGAAAAAATTAAGCTTTAGTGTAAAGAGCGAAGTATTGACGAGGGGACAAACCCCCTAATATATGTAATAAAATATACAAATATAGAAGTTCGTTACGTAAGTTAATTTGTAATTTACGTTTACTTATTACTAACAAAAACGTGTGTAAAAAAAAAGGTCTAGTAGCTTTTATAAGTTACCAAAAATTGGAGGGCAACTAGGCCTCCTCCCCCACCCCTTTTTTATCAAAATCGTCGGAACAAAATATGAGAAAGCCATTTAGACAAATTATTGTCTAATAAGACAACACTTTGTATGACAATACTTATTGTCAATAAAGTATTGACAAAATAAGTATAAATGTGCGGTGAGCCAAAATCAAAACATGCATTAATTTAAAAACGTTCAGAAATTAAATAAAAAAAAAGTTTTTTAACTGAAAGTAAGGAACGACATTAGAACTTGAAACGAACAGAAATTATTCCGTATATGAAAGGGGTTGGCCCCTCCTAAACACCTTGCTCCTTACGCTAAACTTTTTTATTGTTTTAAAAAGTAGAGTTGTAAGAAAGAGTCAAACCTTAGAGTAAAGAGCGGGACGTTGAGGAGGGGACAACCCCATTCATATACAGAATAATTTTTGTTCGTTTTAAGTTTTCATGTCACTCTTTACTTGCAGTTAAAAAAGCTTGTTTTTTTTATTTAATTTACATATAGAATTGGTTACTGAAGAGGTATCATGACGTTTTCAGGGGATGTTTTTTCTTGTGGTGGTGGAGGGGGGGTCGGAGTTAAGTGAGAGGATCTTTCCATCGAGGAATTTATCATGGGGGAAGAGAATTTCCACTTAAAGGGGTGCTGGAATTTCTGGCATTATTTAAAACAACAATCAGAAATAAAATGAATTTTTTTCATCCGAAAGTAATGAGCAACATTAAAACTTAAAATGAATAGAAATTACTACATATATGAGGGGGTTCGTCCCCTCCACAATGTCTCACTCTTTATGCTAGAGTATTTTTGGTAATCTCAAAAGAGCTATTTTTTCTAACTAAAAGGATTTGTGGTTCAGGGGTGCTTCTAAAGGAATTGGAGCAAAATTCAAACTTTAGCGTAAAGACTAAGGTATTGACAAGGGGGAAAACCCCTTAAAATACGTAATAAAAATATAAGAATACAGAATTTCGCTACACAAGTTAATTTTTAAGTTATGTATATTTATTACTAATAAAAACTTTCGTAAATAAAATTAAAAGTCAGTGACCTTCTTAAGTAAACGAAAAATTGGAGGGCAACTAGGTTCCCTTCCCCGCCCCATTTTTCACAAAATAGTTCGATCAAAACTTTGAGAAAGCAATTTAGCCAAAAAAGTAAAATTAATATGTGAATTTCGGTTTAATTATTCATGTAGGGTGAGCCAAAATCAAATCTTCATTAATTCAAATACATTCAGAAATTTAATTAAAAAAAACAAGTTCTTTCAGCATAAGATAAGGAGCAATATTATAACTTAAAACAAACAGAAATCATTACGTATATGAGGGGGTTTGCCCCGTCCTCAATCCCCGCTGTTTACGCTGAATTTTATTAAATTGTAATTTTATTAATTTCAAAAGAGCTATTTATTCTAATTAGACGGCCTTTCTGGTTCAGGGGTCGTTCTTAAGGAATTGGAACAAAACTTCAAACTTTAGAGTAAGTAGCAAGGTATTGACGAGGATACGAACTAGAAAAATTATAAGGCAACTAGGCACCCTTTACCGCCACTTTTTTCCTCAATATCGTCCGATCAAAACTTTTTAAAACCATTTTGCCATAAAGAGTAAAGTTAATATGCAAATTTTGTTTTAATTATTCATGTGCAGTGATGTAAAACCAACACCTCCATTAATTCAAAATGGTTTTTTCTACTGACAATAAAGAGTAACATTAGAACTTAAAACAAAAAGAAATCATAACTAATATGAGGAGTTTGTCCCCTCCTCAATACCTCGCTCTTATTTTTAGTAAATTCAAAAAGCTATTTATTCTAATTAAACGATCTTTGTGGTTCAGGAACCATTCTTAAAGAAGTAGAAAAAATTTGAACTTTAATGGAAAGAGTGAGGTATCGACGAGGGGGTGAGCCAAAAAAATTGGAAAGCAGCTAGACACCCTTACCAAACCCCTTCTTTGCTCAAAATCGTCCGATCAAAACTTTGAGAAAGCCATTTAGCCAAAAAAAGTGAAATTAATATGTAAATTTATTTTTAATTATTCACATAGGGACAGCCAAAATGAAATCTTCATTAATTCAAAAACGTTCAGAAATTAAATTTAAAAAAACAAGTTTTTCTTAGCTACAAATAAGGACCAACATTAAAGCTTAAAACGAGCAGAAATTGTTCCGTATATGAAAAGGGCTGTCCCCTCCTCAATGCCCTGTTCTTTACGCTAAGGTTTGACACTTTCTTTCAATTCTAATTTTTAAAACAACAAATAACTTTAGCATAAAGAGTGGGCTATTGAGGAGGGGACAGTCCCTTTCATATACGCAATAATTTCTATTGAATGTCACTCCTTGCTTTCAGCTAAAAAAAACTATTTTTTTTATCGCAAATGAGATAAAAACGAGGACAATAACAACCGGTGAAAAACAGAAGAAAAAACTATGCAAATATTTCGGTTGAGTTTCAATTGACGGTCCTCGATAAAAAAAAAAAAAAAACGATAAAAGTCTAAAGGGCAATATAAAACAAACCTCAAAACAAACACTGAAACTGAAATAAAGACACTTTCGAAACAACGATGAAAGGGAAACTGGATAAAAAATATAATATTGAACGGTATTTCACAGTTTCATTTATGTAAAACATTCTTAAAGGCTAATTGCTACAAGGTGGGGTATTATCGTATATTATATTAAGTTGCAAAATATAATTGTGTAGAGGAATGTTAAAATGATTTGTTTTAATAAGTCTTAGGGGCTTTGAAAAGTTTCTCCAGTGTGTTATATTGAGGGCAACCTTCGGGTGAATGTGCTTTTTTATTTCAACTGCCTCCTTGTATACTTTAATGAGACCTTTAATGGGCAATAATGAAGGTATTATCAAACAAAATGAAATGATATGGCTTCTCAGAGACGTGTTGAGCAAATGTGGAGCCAAAAGTCTCTGGCTTATTGCACAGTCCCATTGTCTTGTCGATTGAAGACCTGTGTTTTGATATCCTCTTCACAGTTACTCTTGGGTTCTGCCAACATAAAACAGCCACAAGAACAAAGGATTTTATAAACACCACTACCCACAATGGGACTGGTTTTACCTTTGCCGCTGTTGAAACAACTTTATATTGTATTTAAATTTTTAAAAGTGCCATTTACCTTTTTTGGATTCTTTTCAGTTTGTCACTCAGTTTGGGAAGATAGGGTAAAACAGTGACAAATTTCTTATCACCCACTAAGGGGATGATATCTGTTGGGGGTTATGAAGTTGATGCATTTTTTTCTGGCTTCTATTGTCTTTTTACTATGAGGAACTTCAATAGTTTTATGAAGTATCTATCACAAAATAAAATGTCCTTAAGATATTTCTCGCCTAGTTTCAAGTAGGACTACTTTTTCAGCTATTTATAGAGGGGATAAACTGTGGAAAAAGCTTGTTCCAAGTACCAAAGAATTGCCCATTAATCAATTAAAAACTGAGCTGCATGTCGGGTTACTTGGTAAGTATACCTTTGAAATAGATTGAGATTGATGGATTTAATATTGGCAGTAATTATTTTTTTGTTTTTTTCGGGATCATGATATTATGTTGTTTTATTGTGTATGAATTATTTATCTAAGTTTTTTTTTCTCGGTAAATGGTTTCACCTTTCTGCTTGTTATAGATTAACTCATTGTTTTTTTTGTTTTTTTGTTCTTTGTTTTTATTATTTTTCTTCTCTTCTATTTTTTGTTAGTAGCACACCCTCACAAGTGCCGCTTTTGGTGTGCTACCGCTTGATTTTGTCTCTGTTATTTCTTTTGGATAATAAGTTAATACTAGTACTACTAAATTCCTTTCTGGGACTATATGAGCTTCTGTGCATATTTTTATTAAACGATCTACCAATTATATAACTACTCCTCTTTTTACACAAGGAAAGTGGTTGGAAGAAGTATGAAAATACATATTGTTATGTTTAGGCTTTCTATGAATAGAAAATACAAGAGTAAGAGATTTATTGAAAATTAAGACGTCTAAAAAAGGCAGGTTGTGTATATCTTCTGCTTCTATGAACGAACAGTTAAAATACAAAATGTTAAGATGAGTCAAGAAGCAGTTAGATGACAGCTGAGGAAAGCGGAACTTTCAAGCCAACTTGTCTGTTGTTATTCCAAATGGCAATAAAGTTGCTGCTATTCTTGAATAAGCCATGCATTGTACTTTTTAATTTTTTCCATACATAATTTGGTGCAAGGTTGTTGCATTTATTATTATTATTATTATTATTATTATTATTATTATTATTATTACTATTATTATTAGCCTTTGTTTATGTATATTATGGTATTAGGGGGTAATTGAGTGAGAGTGTTTTTATCCTTCTTTAATTTTTGTTTTTTTAATTAATTTGGTTGAGAATCAGAGGATTGCAGCCTTCCAACATCAGGCTGTTTGAGCCTTCGTTGGGCGGTTCTGAGTATTTATAGTTTTTGTAATTTAGTGATTAATAAAGAGTTCATTCATTCATTTTTTATAAGTTTATAATGTTTTACCAGTACTGTTTTACTGGTCCATCTATAAAAAAAAATAAACATCTTTTCCCAACATAATTAGGATTATTGGCAGCATGTAAAATACTGTCAACAATTTCAAGCTGTTTTTACTGCAGAAGCCAATACACACTACCTCCGTAAGTTTTGATCATTTTCATTAGTCTGAATGTTGTCTATGCCATATTGTTCCACCAAAAAATAAAACAACCTTCTATTGTCATTGTATTTAACTTGAATGCAATAATGGGATATGCACGCTTTACTTATAGATCTTCAGATAAATTACTTTGTCTTGCATGCCGAATGAAATCCCCTACCAACTGATTTTTGAATCTATCTTAAAGAGCCTTTGGATCTGCAGGATTACCAAAAACAAGAATCTGTATGAAGAGTATTCGCATTACAGAAGCATTCTGAACTGTGCTGATTCTTCTAGGGCGTCAAACCACTTTTTATTACGAAATTCAAGGCTATGAGCCAGGCTTGGTTTTTTGAATGTGGAATAAACAATATTATCAACTGTTTTAATATCTCAAAAACTTGTTGCATTCTTCGTTTGATGCAAAAGTACTCACAAATAGAAGCACTCAGTATGAGCCAAAAATTTACATTGTGAATTCGTCCAAGGACACGGAATCAACTTATTCCTTTTTCCAATGTATTGGTATTTCCATTCCATCTAAAGTGTTCCGTCCTGTATTATGTGGGTGGTGGACCTGTGACGATTGACACTCTGAATGATAATGGTGAACGGCTGCTCATTTGCTGCATCACCTATTACAAGAGATATTACGAAGCACACATGGTAGAGCAATGATGGCAAGACAAAAAAGATGCTAGACTACATCATTGTTCGATGAAACTGGCTTTCAGCTGTCCAGAACTGCCACTCATACAGAGGTGCAGAGCTCGGAAATACAGACCATTGTCTTGTTTTTGCAAGGATCAAACTCCGACTGAGGGTCAACAAGAGTAACTGCTATTCATCCAAGAAGATTGACACCTCTCAACTGAAGCAAGATCCCTCGTTTCGTGAGCAGTATATGGTTTAGGTCTCTAACCTTTTTGGGGCCCTGCAGCAGTGTTTAGAAAGCGAGTCAGTGTGGAACACTTCCAGGGTCAATGTTCTCACTGCAGCTACAGAAGTTGTGGGCTTTAAGCAGCAAAAAAAGAAAGAGTGAATCAGTAACCAGACGTTCGGAGTGATTAAGCAGAGACGGCTAGCGAAACTACAAGGAGATAAGACAATCTACAGGCAGCTCAATAAACAGTGCAATTCTATGCTTTACAAAGACAATAAAGACTTCATTGAAGGCAAAGCCACCGAGCTCGAGCAAGCTGCCCAAAAGCAAGACATAGGTGCAACATTCAAAATCTTGCTTTAGCTGACTGGCCAACACACCCTGGCGTCCACAAGCCTGAAAACAGTGAATGGAGAAACCATATACGATCAATCCCAATGTCTTTGTCTATGGAAGAAACACTTCGATACACTGCTCAACTCAGATCCACCCGATTCCATTGACCCAGGGCTTGTTGCTGCTGCTCCAAGAGGTTACCACTGCCCCCGACGGTGACGAATTTTCTCCTGAGGAGATCGGATTGGCCGTAGAGAAACTTAAGAACAATAAAAAAGCCGGCACTTGTGACATTGCTTCCAAGCTACTCACAACAGGTGGCCCTGCAATGATACTGTGGCTGTAGATAACTTTCAGCATAATATGGCAAACTGAATTTATACCATCAAACTAGAAAAAAAGGAATCCTTGTGCCAGTGTCTAAGCGCAAGGACAGCAAGACGGACTGTAGCAACTACCGCGGTATCACTTTACTGTCCGATCCCGGAAATCTGTTTGTAATGCTACTGTTGAAACGTGCAACAAGTTTTCTACATACTTTGCGCGACCTCCAACAAGCCGGATTCATGCCAGGAAGATCGACAACTGAGAAGATTCACATGGTTAGACAGATGGTTGAGAAGACAGTGGAATTCAACGAAAAAGACTACTTAGCTTTCATTGACTTTTGCTCAGCCTTTGACACTATTGACAGACCGTCCCTTTGGCTAATCCTGAAAGTTGCGGGCCTACCCGCAAAGATAGTCAGCCTGTTCAAAGAGCTTTACAGCAACACAGAAACCACCGTCCTGGTTAACGGGAAGCTTTCTTCTTCCTTACCAATACGAAATTAAGTACGGCAAGGATGCACTGCTGCGCCTGAGCTGCTTAACTGTGTCATCGACCACATCCTGAACAAAGCTTACTGTGCCCACCCTTTCGGCATCAGTTTTGCCGAGAGGACTCTGTCCGATGTTGCCTCCACGGACGATGTAACTGTCTTTAGTGACAATCTCGACCAACTTAAGTCTGCAATCGAGAGGCTCTCCTCCTAAGTCTCTAGAGTTGGGCTGCGAATCAACTGGAAGAGAACGAAGATCATGCCCATAGAAAAGACTGCATCCGCACCACTCTCAATTGTTGTTATTAACGGCCAAGCTGTCGATGTAGTAAGCTAGTTCACATATCGCGGGTCAATTATATCCTCAAGTGGCACACTTGACGCGGAAATCTCAGCTAGATCAGCCAAGGCAAGCTCTCTTTTCGGACGACTCCCGGGAGCAGTCTTCCACAAACCGCATATTAGCCGCCATAGTAAAGCCTGAAATTACAACGCCGCAGTCTGAAGCATCATGCTGTACTCGTCTTAGACATGGTTGATAACCTGGACACAGCTAAGAAGGGTCAATGATGTTCAGGCTAGACACCTATGTCGAGTCAAAGGCTTCAAATGGTATGACAAGATCCACAATACCCAGATCCTGAAGACCTTCAAGCTGGCAAGCCTATCTACCTAAGCAGAAGCTTGCTCTCCATGGTGGCATGGCCACCTACTCCATCTCTGGCTAAGTACCCCCACAAGGATCATCTCGGACTTCAATCCCTTAGAAAATTGATGGAAACGCCCTCAAGGAAGGCCAAGCACTAGATGGGCTGATGTAATAAACCAACGCCTGCTCTATCGCAAAATCAACCCAAATTAGGCCCCATCCTTAGCCCTGGACGGGGCTACCTGAAGAAGACTGATGGCGGTGCCTTCTCGTTCCCTCTAGGTTGTTGACCCTGCTGAGCAAGAGCGTTAAGTCAAAGTTAAGTCAAGTCTCAATGATTCCACAAAACCATAACATTAGCCACAAATGGGCCCAAAAGTTGGTGTTTCAGAGAAAATGTTTTCAAAGCAGAGATTTCAATAAATTGAACATAAAAGGGCCAAAAACGGCGAAAGGCTCGTATCCATTGGTAGGCCCATAATTTGGCTGAAAAATTGGTTATTGTATTGAAAAAATAAGGAAGAACTATTGCAAAGATGGACGAGACGCACAATAATTTCGAGATCTAGTGCTTTTCGTTCGTTTGGCACATTATTATTTTTTATTAGTTCAACGTCCCTCTCAACATGCTCTGAAATTTTGAACTTAACAGTCGAAACTGAAATTCCTTATTTGCCCTTTGCTGATATAGCCGGACCGCACGTGGCATGTTTTCGATCTAATTCAACGTCATCCTCGACATTCCTGAAGATCTCTCCTTAATATCTTTAGTCTTGGTAATAGTTTAGCATCAAAATTAGTTGTACTTAGCATACAGATTTACCTTTTGAGTAGCTCAACTGCCCCCTAAACATGTACTAAAAGTATCAACTTAATGATCTGCGCTTTTCCTAGTATTAGGCTGTTGTGTCCTTTTGACAACCTGCATCGTCATAGTGTTTTTTTATTTAGTTTAACACCCCTTTAATATTACCTGAAAGTTTTACCTTATTACCCTTTGATTCAGTAGCGGTAGTAGTAGCAGTAGTTTTTGAAGAAGTTGTATGCGTATATTACCTTTTGGTTAGTTCAATATCCACCTCAAAATCCCCAAAAGTTTCACTTTAATACGCTATACCTTAGTAACACTAGTGGTTGCAGTAGTAGTTTTTGGAGAAGTATTTGTAGTAGTAATAGCAGAAGTATCGACATAGGACATTTTGGTTTGTTCAACATGCCATAAAACTTTAACTTAAAATTCTAACTGGTTCCTAAAAAATTGTTGATCCGTTCTTTTGGCAACTGACATCTACTTAGTGTGCTTTTAATTATTTTAACATCCTTCTAAACACTTGCTGAGAGTTTTCCCTTAATGCCCTTAGCTTCAATAGTAGTCATAGCAGTTGCAGTAGTTGCAATAGAAGTAGCACGCATATGGTGCCTTTCGGTTAGTTCAATATCCCCCTCAACATACCCTGAATGTTTTCAATCGATATTCTAACCCATAAAATTTGATCTTCGTCCTCTAAGCTGTTCCTGATATATTGCTGATATCTTCTATTCACTACCTTCATGCACATATTTTGTGTTGATTTGTCTGAACATTTTCCAAAACATAGCCTACCTTGGAGGCTATATCTTAGTACGGCTAGCTTCAGTAGTAGTAACTGTACTAGCAGTAGTTGTAGCATTAGTAACGGTATACACTTAGCATCAGTTCTATTCAAAAATGCCCTCAACATACCTTGAAATTTTTGAACTTAATACCCTGATCAGTTTCTTGAACATTGCTGATACGTCCTTTTGACAATCTGTTTACACATAGTGTGTTTTTATTTAGTTCAACAACTCCTCAACATTGCTTGAAATCATGCTATGCACTTTAATACCCTTAGCCTTAGCATTAATACTAGTAGAATTTGCAACAGTAATAGTAATAGCAGTATTAGCAGCAGTAATGGTAGTAACAGTAGAGACAGTTTCAATTGCATGCAAATATTTCTTTATGGTATGTTCAACATCTGTATTCTTCATGCTTCAGCTTAATATTCTAAGCAGCTCATATAACTAATTTTTGAGACCTCACTGGCTATCATGGCAAAACAAAAAATCACAAAGAATAGAAAAACAAGGACAATAACAGCCAGTAAAACAAAGAAGAAATTATTTTATAGTTTCCCAAAACTTCTTCTACGCCCAATTGTGGCTTCTTATAGCTTTCGGGCTGCCAGATTGGAAAAAAGGTTGTCCATACTTTTTGTCCCCATGTGTCAACGCAAACTTCTTATATTAGAAATTCACCTTTTTGAATAATTAAATGACTTTGAAACATTAAAAATTACAATTTTAGTTAGTTTTTAAGCTATTTTCACGTGTACAACTTGTAATATTAAAAAAAAAATGTGAATTTGCTCTTCAAAGGAAACTAGAAGACAAAATTGACCGAGGTAAACAGTACTGAGGTAAACATTTCATCGACTGCTGAGGGAAATGTTGGGATAAATCAAAACATACTAAGTGCGTGTAAGTTATTGAAAAAGCCGTATCTGCAAAAAATATACATGGCTTAAAATACTACGTTAAAACTATCAGGCCACGTTGAGGGGATGTCAAATTAACCGAAATGGCACTATGTTAATACTCTCAATGCCACGACTACTAATACTATCAGACCGATCACTATTACTATTCCCAATTTTACTACTACTATTATAGCTAATATCAAGGGTATAATCGTAAAATTATCAACACACTATGCGCAAGATGGTTGTCAGAAGGGTTTTACCGTAATATAAAAAGAACAGATTAGAATATTTTGTTCGAGCTTTCAAGGTATATTGAAAGGAATGTGGAGTTAAATCCAAATACAATATGTAAATGCTGGTTTTCAAAAAGGCATATCAGCAATATCCCCCAACGCCTTAAGATATTAAGCTAAAATTTTCATGGATATTAATATTAGAGTTTCTTTTGCAACTACTTCTACTGCTATTACTGTTATTATTGAACTAAATCAAAATAGTTGAAGTACATCCAGGTTGTCAAATTAGCATAGGAGGGACATCTTAGGACTGAAATAGGGTATAAATTAGACACTTTATGGGAAAGTTTATGCTGCTATAAAACTATATTAATAGGAACTATTTGTATGCTGCTTGTTAGCAGGGTGTTTCAAATATATTTGAAGGACGGCTGAGAGTATTAAGTTTAAACTTTCATAGCTACTACTACTACTCCTGCTACTACTACTAAAGAACTAAATCAAAAGGGATTAAGTGCATGCAGGTAGTCCAAATAGCGTGGACACTATGTCTTAGGAACAGAAGAAGGTATTAAGTTTTTTTTTTCATGGAAGGTTGAAAGGGTACAATACTAAATCAAAAGGTCCTATTTGACTGTCAAAAAGGCATATTTTCAAAATGCCAGTAACAGCTAGGAGTAATAAAGTTAAAATTTCTAAGTATGTTACTAAAAATGTTGAACTAAGTCAACAGACAACATGTCATTCAAAGTTTGCTTTATGGGCGTATTTACAATATCGTTGTAACGTATAAAGATACCAAGTTGAAGCTTTCAGGGCTACATCTGGATTAGCTAAGGACATTAAGGTAAAATCTTCAGAGGATGCTGGGGTGTATGTTGAACAAAATCAAAACACACTAAATGCATTTAAGTTGTCAAAATAACACATCATCAATATCTAAGAAACGGCTGAGAGTATTAAAGTTAAACTTTCAGGCCTGCTACAGCCATGACTACTACAACCACTAATTCTTCAACGGCTATTATATATGCCACTATTGCTACTATTGCTACTACTACTATTACTACTACCACTACTATTGCGATGATTTAAAACTTTGAATCCCTACATTTGTGTTTACTTAGGGCTGCAAAAACTTGCAACTGCGACTAACTAAGACAGCGACTCCACCAGCTTGTGATCACGACTGTAATAGCTTGCAACTGTGATTACGATGACTGCGAATACTTCACGCAGTGACTGTAACTGTTTGCAACCACCACTACTTGCAACTGCTACCATCACTGCTTGGAATAGCGACTACGGCAATATCCAACTGCCAATTACAATTGTTTCTTCTCCTCCTACTAATACTAATGCTACTACTACTATTACCGCGACTACTACTGCATTTACTACTTGCTACTACTACTTTTATTATTACAACTGTAAGTACTACGACTGCAACTACAACAGCTACTACTAATACTACTAATGAATGTAATAAAAAGAGTTTAAGCAAATCTAGGTTTTGAAAATGACACAGATGCAATATCTAAATATCTCAAGAATTGAATAGGGTATTAAGTTGAAACTTCCAAGGAAAGTTGAGGGGGATGTAAAATAAATTAGAGTAAACTATGAGTATCCAGTTTTTCAAACCGGTGTCAGTGAGACATCTCAGGACAAACCAGGGTATTACGTTGAAGCTTCAGGGTATGTTTTTGGGGGTATCAAACTGAATTAAAAAGAGCTATGTGCATCCAGTTTATCCAAGAGACATCTGCAACACCCCAGGAGTGGCTAAAGGTGTTAAGTTAAAATTGACAGGACATGTTGAGTAGGAAATTGAAATAGATCAAAATACTCTATTTGCACCCCAGGTCATCAAAAAAGTTTATCTGTGATATCTCTGGAAAAGTTAACGGGAATAAAGTTTAAACTTTCAGGTCATATGGAGGGGGAAAATTGATTAATATCTGTCAATACTCATGGATGTAGCATGATAGGGGTTACCATTCCGTCAGCCCTATTGAATGCCAAAGAGCATGCAGACTTTTAACCCAACCGTTTGAATAATTTTCCCCGTACTCATCAATCTAAAGCATTATAATACAACCATTATTGCATATTGATGCAAAATATTGTCAAATACATAAATAATAACCAAAAGTCGGGATTCTTATATAGAAAAACCAAAAACAAAAAATACTTAAAACAATCTTTTCTTGGCCAGTTAAAAAGACTAAATCAATTAAAAATGAATATAGATTAGTTTGAAAAACTTTTGACAAAAGCAATTTTTCAAACAAAAATGAAAAGTTACATTAAACCGAAGATGACCAAAAATGCCGTTAAATGAATTTTCAAGTGTAAAACTACTATAAATCACCAACAAAAAGAAAGTAAAATCAAATAGGAACAGTTGAATAAATGACCACGTCAAACTCAAAACAAGCAGAGACTGCCACAAAGAGGCGTAAGGCTAATGTACTGGTGTCTTTTAAACATCAAAATATAGTTTGCACTTTAGTGAAAGCAGATTCAATTTGAACGTTTTATCTTTTTTAACCTTAATAAATACAAACTTTTTACAACTTTTAGGAACGAATGAATGTGATGGTTCTTTCTGTCTATCTTTTTTTGATGCTACGAGAAATGAAACTGGAAATAAATATTGTTTTCAATAAAGTGAAAATTTTGTTTTGGTTTCTGAAAGGCACAAAGACTCTAGTCCTACATCTAATTATAGTAGTTTCTGCCACAGAAACAACCTTGAGTAATTAATTAACTTTGTTTCTACACATCTTTGGTTCAAGGTAGCTCTTTACTTTTCTTTGAAAAGCTTCTTTTGTGGAAGAGTTTTTATCGATAATCTAAATAAAAACCTACAATCATTAATAGCAAATTCAATCTATTCTCAAAAAAGAGAAAAAAGAATATATTTCATTACAGTGTATCAGTAGGTGTTTACTGATTTCAATCTTGACCAATATTATTTGTTTTACATTCTCAATTACGGCCAATATTCTTTACTATTGTATTTTTATATTATTTTGATGTGATGCCCGTTCCAAGAAACATGGAATTACAGTATATATTCTATACAGTGTACATGGTGTTTGATGTATTTGGTGCTTTAATGTATCCGTGTATATCGCATTACAGTGTATCAGTGGGTGTTTACTGATTTCACTCTTAACCAATATTATTTGTTTTACACTCTCAATTATGGCCAACTTTCTTTACTATAGTATTTTTTAAATGATTTTGATGTGAGGCCCGTTCCAGGTTGTCATTCTATTCAAGGCATTTCCCTAATTTATTTTGCTGTTAATTTTTTTTTTCTGAATTTTTTTTGTCTTCTTCTCGTCTTTTCCTCTTTCTGTTTTTTCTTTTTTCCTTCATCAGTCGAGTTTCTTCTATATTGACTAGCTTGATTTGAACATGGTTTTAATGAGCTGAGGATGATAACCTCGCTTGCCCTTCCAAGCTTATTGCTTTTCTTGGCAGGCGAACAGCAAATAGTGTTTATTTTCTTTTTCTAATAAATGTATATCTCATATATTTCATATAGAGAACTCAAAGATAAATTACTAATTCTTCATAAATCCAAAGAAGTTTTGAGAAAAATAAGAAGGAAATGATAAGGTTACGGACTCCATGGAAAATAGATTATCTGCCTTTAGGTTTCAAAGGGTTTCCAAAAATACATAGCTTTATATTTGTGCTATCACTCCTGACTCAACTAAAGATGTTCCTTGCCTACCTAAGGATTTACCGCGTGGTAGCGAAATGCATTCAACGGGTTCAGTTCTTCCTTCTCCATTTTTCCCCAGGCCTGAACCCATGACATAGCCCAGTTTGGCCATCATTTTTGATCCGAATCCCTGAAAGATAATCACATAAAATACAAAATACATATCATGAAAAAAGAAATCATCAATGCAACAGCACAAACACAAAAAAAGAGAGAGAGAGAGAGACAGAAGGAGAAAAGGAAGACTTTTTCCTAAATTAGTGATTAATATAGACCAGCACTTGAATGAGGCCTTAACCCTACTCATCCATACAATCCCATAGGTCAAACAGCATAGCCATACACAATCAACCATAAAGAATAATCCATGGACAGGCAGTCATGTCGTCAATAAGTATAGGTCGTCATTTACCAAACAATAGAAAAAATAATATAGACAAATAATTCAGAGGCTACACCCAACACAAGGGCTCATCAGGAGAATACACTGGCCTATATAGGGTTTTGCCACTTTAAATTCTCTACCCAGCACAGAGTTGTGGCTACCACAGAATATCCATGGCATCCCTGTGTCAGGTATCATCCCCAAAATACATGTCTATGAAAGAAAGAAAAAAACAACAGCAAATGTAAAACAACCAGGTAAAACCAAAACAAGCTTATCCTGTTAATATATCCCTCTTTTTAGCATTAGTAGGTAAACTAAATATTATAACTTTTACCAAATCACAAATATTAACACATTGCAAAAAACCTGAATGAACTAGACAATTATAGAATTCATCTTTACCATGTGGCTAATTTTTAAAAAAATCCGCTCAATTAGAAACACAATTCAAAATAAATGGCACTGCGACAACATTTCCCGAACCTCCGAAATTAGTTGAAAATTTCTTTAAGTATTTCTAGATAATTCTTTTGATATTTATTTAAAAGTTCGTTATAATGAAAACTAAATTTTTTAAATTGCCAAGTTAATTTATTTGCAGAAAAACCTCTTGATATCAATTTTTGGCTTAAGATTTTACATCTATTTTTAAAATCAATATAATTACTACAAATCCTTGCATAACGAAGTAACTGTGAGAAAAACGCTGAATATGTGATATTTGAGTGTATTTTATTTTCAGGGAATGGGAAACTAATCACTTCAAAATCAACATCTTCTGTTTTATTATACATTTTAAAACTTAATTTATTATTATCACAAATATTAATATTTAAATCTAAGAAATGATCTTCATGACCAGGGCCATGACTAGACTCAAGAATAAGCTCTGGTGGATATATATTTTTAGAAATATCAATGAAATCCTTACAATTTAGGACCAAAATATCATCTAAATATCTTTTATTTTTTGACAAAGCATGTTTTAAATTAATTGGATTATTCTTATCCATCATATATTTATATTCTAGTTGACTTAAAAACAAGTCAGCTATAAATGGGCTGGCATGCCCCCCCATGGGAATTCCTACAATTTGCTTGTACAAATCATCCCCAAAACTTATATAAGTATTGTATAAAACAAATTCTAATAACTCAAAAATCATATCCAAGCTGTAACATCTCAAGTTAACTGTAGTATTAAAGCAATTTGTCCATATAGCTTTTTTATTATAAGTGTCTATTTTTAAGAACCTTTTACTAGATAAGAGGAAAGATTTCTTGATAACAGTTTTTAGATTATCAAACACTACATTAAGTGATAAATTAGTATACATAGTCGCAAAATCGGAAGACTCAATTCTTTTAGCTGAAACCATTGTTAAAGAATCTACCACCTGCTGTGAATTATTAACACTCCAATATGGATTAAAAGTCGAAAATTTTTTAATACCAGAACAATAAGTTTTAAGTTTATTTACAATTTCCTTTAAAATTAAAGAGAGGTCAGTAGGAGCAATGCGGGTTGGACATTTAGCTGCTCCAGCAATAAACCGTGGTTTAGGGGGATTCTTATGAAATTTTACAGTCCAATATAGGAAAGGGAACTTTTTATTATTGTCATTTATTTTAATATTAAAATTTGTAAAAAGTATTTCTTCAGTCTTTTCAATTAAATTCTCATCCTCTATATTTACCTTTTCACAAACATTAGTTGTGCATAACTCCCTTTTTAAGATATCACAATACAGCTTCTGACAAATTATGGCAAAATTATTATTAGCCTTATCCACTGGCACAATTACAAATTCATTCTTTAGATTAGCAATTGCTTGTTTAATCTTCGCATTATAAAATAATGATTTAGTGTTACTATTTTTTAAGTTAGAAAATATTTTATTTCTTATTCTACTAATAATTAAATTCTTCAAACTTTGAAAACTCTCTTTGTTTTTATTCTCTTTCTTACACCACTTATCAATAAATAAATCAAAATCATCAGCCATCAAGAACACTCGATGGTTTCAGATGATAAGAAAGACGGAAATTAGCCCCTTTATTCATTATAATTTGAAGATCATCTTGCTTTATTATTGACAAGTCCCCTGTTATAACATGTTTGTAAGTAGGATTTACAAAAGTCTTTATATATATATATATATATATATATATATATATATATATATATATATATATATATATATATATATATATATATATATATATATATATATATATATATGAAAACATTTCTGACGTGTTCGGTTTTCAGTAAAGCGCAAATTTTTTCTTGTCTTCAGAAGGCATGCGGGTTATCAGCCCTACTCATAGTACTTTTTGCTCGTTTTGAGTTCGAATGGACTATTTGTTGTAATCTCAGTTTTTCTAGTATTATTTATTTATTGATAATTATTTGTGGTAGTTTTATGCTTGGAAGATTATTTGGCTTACTTTTTCCTCATTCTTGGCTTAATGGAGCTCCTTACTTTTCTTTGAAAAATTTTTCTTATGGAAAAAGTTTTTTTTTAATTAATTTCTGTTCGTTTTTTGTTGATAAAGTATTTTCCAAGGAAAAAAATTGTACATTTTATCAGTTTTTTTCTATAAAAATCCAAAGCATGGGTTGCCATTGGTATGCTGGAGAATTTTTTTCAACAATTTTTAATCCTGACACATCCAATATAATTCTTAATTTATTTTACAGCTTCTGAGGATGAACTGAAAAAAAAAATATTAATATACTTCCCAAAAGATTCTATGTATTCTCTTTGACAACCCAGATTCGCTTACACTCTTTTTATTTATTTAAATTGTAAGAGTAAAAATAGTAAAAGTAGTATCCTCAAAAGTTTCCTCTTCAAACCCTTAGTCATTCTTGATATATTGCTGAGGTGTCTTATTGGCTACCATACACACAATACATTTGGATTAATTTTAAAGCAACACTTAGTTTTAAAGCATAATGTGCCAATTTAATAATTGGGAGGGGGGTGACATGCTTAATGCCCCTAAAGCCAATGCTGAACTGATCTACTATGCAAAACAAAATGGCTGTCTCAAACTTTTGACTGGATGCGTTTAGAGAATTAATGGGCTTAAGAGAAGGACTGCTTGCCATCTAATCTCTAGTTACTTTTTAAAAGGGCACCAAACAATTGCGCGTAATTTTACTGCAAGGGGGAGGGCATCCTCCTTAAAATATCTAGTAAAAACATTTCAAACAAGCAACAAAGTGAAAATATACTAAATTGTTTTATTTTCAGTAAAGTGTAAATTATATTCTGGTCTTGAGAAGGTATGGGGATTGTCAAAGACATAATTTCCAGAACTTCATCTGCGCTGAACAAAATGGCTACCTTAAAATTATGTTTTTATGTGTTCTGAGAAGAGTTCGGCGTGGAGGGGGGGGGGGCTTTCTGCCCTACAATCAATTTTGACTAATAAAGAGGGAACTAGTCCTTTCAATTTCCAATCAAATGTGTATTTTTTAGAGTTTTTGCGACAGCAAATACTCATCTAAACATTTCTATCAAATGCATTTCGGGAGAATATACTATGTAGATGCGGGAAGGGGGGGGGCATCCACCCTCCAGTCACTCCGAATCTTAAAAAGGTCAATAGAACTTCTCAGCACTAATACAATGAGCCCCATCCGAAGTATATATGGTCACCCTTTCTATATATCCCTTATATGCCCTCCATTGCATAACTTACAACCCTTGCCTTGGGGGCTGTGGGGGAGGGGAGAGTCAATCTCAAAGAAATAATTTCTCGACCTTAGAATTGCATCGACAAAAGAACAATCTAAAAATTTTTATTGGATGTGTTTGGGAAAATGAAGGGAGAGGTTTTGGCACGGGAGGGGGACTAGTTGCCCTTCAATTACGTTCGATTACAAAAAAGTTTACTTTCAATTTCTAACCAAATGAGCTGTTTTTGAAGTTTCAATAACAATAAATGGCCATCTCATAATGTTTAGCAGATGCATTTCGGAATAGCCCGAGGCATGGGGCGTATCCACCCTTCGTTCACTCTAAATCTTAAAAAAGGTGATAAAACTTCTAATTACCAATCCAATAAGCCCCCTTCGAAGCGTATACGGTCACCTTTTCAATATATACCTTTTCTATTCCCTTTCTGTATATTCTTTATATAATTTCCAGACCTTTCAACTACGTTGAACCAATCGATCTTACCCAAAACATATGCCCCGGGGGCATGACGTACAACCCTTGCACTGAGGCGTGTGGCGGGTGCAATCCTCTAAGACATAATTTCTGGACCTGTCAAATATGTTGAAAAAATGGCTACCACAACATTTTGATTGGATGTTTTTGGGAAAATGGTGATAGTGGGAGAGGGGTTAGCTGCCCTCAAATCACTTTCGACCATTAAAAAGGGCACTTGCACTTTCAATTTCTAACTGATGAGTTTTATGTAGTTCCTACGACCATAACTAGCAATCTTAAAATTCCTAATCAGATATATTTCAGGAAAATACGAGGTGTGAGGGGTAGGGGTATCCACATTATGATCACTCTGAATCTTAAAAAAGGCACTAGAAATTCTTTTTACCAATCGATTCAGCCCCCATCAAAGTTTATACGATCACCTTTTCTGTAGGTACCTTACATGCCCCCAGGGTATAATTTATTACCCTTGCCCTGAGGGCTGTGAGGGGCTGCCATCCTCAAAGATATAATATCCAGGACTTTTAATTTCTTTGAACAAAATGGCTATCTCAAAATTTTCATTTGATGTATTTGGGGAAATTGTGGTTGAGGGAGGGGTTTAGTTACCCTTCAATAACTTTTAACTATTAGAAAGGGCACTAGCCATTTCGATTTTCAATCAAATGAGCTCTTTTCAAAGTTTCTAAGAAAACAAATGGCCATCTAAAAATTTCTATCCGATACATTTTGGAAAAATAAGTGGTGTGTGGGGGGTATCCACCCTTACACCACTCCGAATCTGAAAAATGACACTAGAACTTCTGATTAACAGTAAAATGAGCCCCTTCTGAAGTTTTTTACAATCACCCTTTCTATGTACCTTATATGTGCCCAAAGAATAACTTAAAGCCCTTGCCCTGAGGACTGTGGGGGTTGCCATCGTCAAAGACGTAATTTCCAGACATTTCCATTACGTTGAAAAAAAAGGCTATTTAAAAATTTTGATTTGACATGTTTGGGGAAATTCCAGGCGTGAGAGGGGGGTTAGCTGCACTCTAATCACTTTCGATTATTAAAAAGGGTACTGACCCTACCAAATTTCAATGAAATGAGCCCTTTGTGAAAATTTTGCAAATGATAGTTTCAAAATTCTTATCTGATGAATTTCAGGAAAAAACGAGGTGTGGGGAGTAAGGTATCCACCCTCCGATCCCTCTGAATCTTGAAAAGGACACTAGAAATTATCATTATAAATCCAATGAGCCTCTTACAAAGCTGATACGATCACCGTTTTTAAACATACCTTATATGCTCCTAGGGCATAACTTATAACCCTTGCCCTGAGGGCTATCATCCCCAAAGACATATTTTCCCGGTCTTTCAATTCCATTGAAAAAAATAGGTATATCAAAATTTTGATTGAATACATTTGAAGAAATGGTGGACATAGGGGGAGGGGTTAGTTGCCTTCCAATCACTTGAATATTAAACGAGCACTAGTCCTTTCAATTTCCAATAGAATAAGCTCTTTTCGAAGTTTCTACGTTAAAAAAAAGGCCACTCAAAATTTTGATCAGATGCATTCCAGGAAAATAGAAGGTAAGCGGGGGATTTCAAACTACCATTGCTCCGAACCTTAAAAAGGGCACTAGAATTTCTGTTTCCCAATCTAACGGGCTTCAAAGTTTATACGATCTCTCTTTTTATATATTTCTTATATGGCCTCAGGACATAACTAAAAATCCTTGCCCTGAGGGCTGAACGGGGGGGGGGATTTCATCCTCAAATACATAATTTCCGAACCTTTCATTTACATTGAACAAAATGCCTATTTCTAAATTTTGATTGGATGTGTTTGGGGAAATGGTTGGCGTAGAAGGGCGGTTAGCTGCCTTCCAATCAATTTTCTTTTTCAATTTCTAGTCGAACGAGCTCTTTTCAGAGTTTCTGCGGCGACAAATGGCCATCTAAAAATTTCAATATTAAGCATTTCGAGAAATTACAAGGTGTGTGTGTGTGTGTGTGTGTTTGGAGGGGGGTGTCCATCCTGCGATCACCCTGAAACTTAAAAAAGGCAAATTCTGAGAACTAATGTTCAAAAACATGATTTCCAGACCTTTATTTACGTTGAATAAAATGGCTGTCTCAAAATTTAGATTGGATGTGTTTGGAAAAATGGTGGGTGTGGAAGGGGGTTAGTTGCGCTCCAATTATTTCGACTATTAAAAAAGGGCATTATCCCTTTCATTTTCGAATCGAGTGAGCCTTTTTTCAAGTTTTTAAGACAAAAAATGGCCATCCCAAAATTTCTATCAGACACATTTTATGAAAATACGAGGTATGAGGAGGAGGGGCAACCCTCCCATCACTCTGAATCTTAAAAAGGGTACTAAAAATCTGATTAGCAATCCAATAAGCCCCCTTCAAAGTTTATACGATCATTCTTTCTGTACAAATTGTTTCTATACTTTATATGCCCCCAGGGCGTATATTAAACCCTTGCCCTCGGAGCTTTAGGGGGCTGTCATCGTCAAACGCATAATTTTTGGACTTTTCAACTAAGTTGAACAAAATGGCTATCTCAATATTTTTATTGGATGTGTTTGGGGAAATGGTGGGCGTGTGAGAGGGGTTAGTTGCCTTCCGATCACTTTCGACTATTAAAAAGGGCACTAGTCCATTCAATTTCAAATCGACTGAGCCCTTTTTGAAGTTTCTAAGACAACTCTTTCTATACGAAGTGCCCTGGTCTAAAAAAAAAAAAATAATAACAATTATAAATTGGGCCCACATAAATCTTCACTTAGGAAGGGCTATTTTACTGCCTATATTGTCTGTAAGCTTGACTTAACTATCTAATTTAGTTTCGGTTAAATCTAAGTTTGAATTATTATATGACTGTACTTCTGCTCATTTTACGTTTATGACTTTTCACTTTTCTTTAAACAACTTTTTGGGGAAATTATTTTAAAACTAATTCCTTTAGTTTTTTAATTATTTCAAATCTTATTTTAGTTATTTTAATTGTAAAGTTTTATCTCTTTCTCCCCAAAGAGCTAAAAGTTTTGACTGTAATTAACCTTTAGGAAAAAACTTGAATATGTCGTAAAAAGTTCAATCAGCCGTAGTTATGAGCACCCATCTTTTAATGTTATTTCAACCAAAACATAAAATACAGCCGGGTTTGAAAAAATCCACATTTTTTTAACAGAATGCATAAAATGTATTTCATTATTGTCCCTCAGAAGCATTTTGATAGTTTGAGTCCATCAGGTACAAAAGACAAAGCATAGTCTTCTTCTTCCACAACAAACCCTACCCGTTAAAAATTTGATAACCTGGTAACTTGAACCCTTTAAGGCCTTTACCCTAAGGGTTGTAAGAGGTCATGCCATCCTCGAAGAAATATCTTCCTAACCCTAGTTCATTTTGAGAAAAAGGGCTATGTGAAGATTTTGTGTGCAGGTTTTAGGAAGTAGAGGTAGATAGGTGGCCCAAAAGCACAAACACGAGGAACTCTGCCTTCTCCTGCTATTACTTTTGACCCTCAAAACAACGCTGGTAATTTTATTTCCAATCAAAACACTCCACTCTCAATTTCTATGACCTTCCCTTTTGTAAAAAGAGATGATTAGAGAGGGGGAGAAAGAAATAATAGATGACTAGCAAATGGCTCTCTAGCCGGCCAAAGCAAGAGCTTTCTCTCTAATAACATACAAATCAATGTTGGAAGTGGATTATTTCAAAGAAACAGAGGTTAGGATGGTGTTCGTGAAGTGTTACCTTACTTCCAAGGGTGTATCACATAGGTTAAGGCTTATTCTATAGATATTCAATGACTAGGCCATAAACACACAAAGCGGCCCAATAACGTAAGGTGTAAAGAGGAAAAGGTCAGCAGAAGTGACCTAAGCTGATACATTCACTTTTTATCACTTTCCGAATTGCTTCCTAATTCATATCTTAAGAACTTTATGGTTGCGGGGTTAACCCTTTAAAGGCCCTTTCAATCTCCTTCACCAGCTATCATTAAGAATTCAGAGTTTCATTAAGTCTTTCAGAGTTTTTCAGGGACATTCACTGCTAGCTGGAGTGCCTCAAGGAAGTATTCTCTAACTGGTTCTCTTCCTGATGCTTATTGCTGACATGGAAGACAATCTTATGAATAAACATCACCATTGTGTGGGTGTAGTACCCCAAAATGAGTACCAAAAAAGTGATTTTTCTTCGAGTTGATGTTGTCATATGTTTTGACCTAATAGTATAGATTATTTTCAAAATATTTTCTATTAAACAAAGCATTTAAAAGAGGGTGGCTAAGTTTACATTATTTCTCCTGCTTGAAAACAGAATTAATTATTTATAAAATTCAAAAACTTATAAAACAAACCTTTGTGTGTTTTTCCCATTCACCTATAGTAGAAGTAGCAAAACCAGCAGATAGCAGTTCCACTCGATCAGTATAATTGACTTCTTCTTCTCTTTGTACAATCTGATCTTCCGTAGGATTGATATCTACATCAAATTCTTTGCGGCTAGATGTTTCCCTCACTACGGTTTCTAGAGATGATTTTTATCGCATCAATTAAAAGTTGAGTAAAATAGTACAATTATGTTATATCCTCCTGAACATCAATTTTTGCTGAATATATACTTACCAAGGGAGATGGGTGTAAAAGGTATTATGGAGTAACAACACTGTTAAAAAAAAGAACAAGAACTGGATTGTGTGTTAACCACCAATCTACCCAACAGGTGAGTACATGTATTACATAAACAGCTATTCTTTTCCTTTTTGAGTGATACCAACTAAGAGTAATTGCTTTTTTTTGCGTTTAACTACCCATACAAATAAATCTCTAACCGTTTATTTTCAAAAGTTTTATAACACTGAACTGTCAGTCTACTGTCAAATTATCAAGAGTAGTGACATAGTTTGCTGACATAGTTTTAACTAATAACGCATTGCCTTTTTTTCCTAACACAAAATTTGTTGTAACGGTGTTATGCATCATATTTACCAATGCATAACGGTGTTATGCATCAGTAAATTAAAAAAAAAATAGAGGGGAAACAGTCAGTCTCAGTGTTTGATCTCATATCTCAGTGTCGTATCTCAGTTAAATATAGGAACGGGGCCAAAATCAGAGATGAGAAAAGAGCATAAGAAAGATGGGTAGGACGCTTTTAAATTGCACTAACACTGATAAAATTACTGAAAATGATACAAAAAAGAATGATAAACTTTGTGACAACATGGCGATAAACAAAAAAATTATTTCGTAAAGAAATATTTAAGACAGTACTTAAAAGAATAAAAACATAAATAAATAAAAAGCCCTACCCACTGATAATGCGGCAAATGAGTTTTTTAAGGATGATGATTAAGAAGACACAGAAGCTGTGAAATTAATTAAATAAAAAAACAAGTTTGTTTAACGGAAAGTAAGGAGTGACATTAAAACTTGAAACGAACAGAAATTACTTCGTATATGATAGAGGCTGCTTCCTCATCAACGCCCCACTCTTTACACTAAAGTTTGACTCTTTCTCTTAACTCGACTTTTTAAAACAGTAAAAATATTTGGCGTAAAGAGCGGGGCGTTGATGAGAAAGCAGCTCCTTTCATATACTAAGTAATTTCTGTTCGTTTTATGTTTTAATTTCGCTCCTTACTTTCCGTTAAAGAAACTTGTTATTTTAAATTAATGTCTAAACGTTTTTGAATCAATGCAAGTTTCGATTTTGGCTCTCCACAGATGAACAATCAAAACAAAATTTGCATATTTATTTTTTGGCTAAATGGCTTTCTCATAGCTTTGATAGAATGATTTTGAGAAAAAAAAGAAGCGGGGGAAGAGGCCTATTTGCCCTCCAATTTTTGGTTACTTAAAAAGGTAACTAGAACTTTTAATTGTTTACGACTGTTTTTATTAGTATAAGATATACGTAACTTACGAATTAGCATACTTAACAAACTTCTATATTCTCATGTTTTTATTACGTATATGAAGGGGTTTCTCCCCTCGTCAGTACCTTGCTCTTTACCCTAAACCTTAAATTTTGTCCCAATTTCTCAAGAATGACCACTGAATCACAAAAGCAGTAGCATAAATTGTTGAAATTGCTAAAAATACTTTAACGTAAAGAGCGAGGTATTAGGACGAGATTAGCCCATTATATGCGGAATAATTTTGAAAAAACTTTTTCATATTTATATTTTGATTGTTTTTTTTAAGTAATGCTAGAAAATCCTGCACTCCCTCCATGAAAATTTTCTTACCCCATGTCAAATTCCTCTAAGAAAAGTTCCTCCAACATATCCCCCTCTTATCAATCCCCCAACAACCTAAAAATCCCCCTGAAAACGTCTGTACACTTCCAAATAACCATTACTATATGTAAGCATTGGACTCGTGGCCCCTCCCACGGGGACTGTGGGGGAGTAAGTCACCCCAAAGACATAGTTATGAGGTTTTTTGACTACGTTGAATAAAATGGCTATCTCATAATTTTGGTGACTTTGGGAAAATAATTAGCGTGGGAGGGGGCCTAGGTGCTCTCCAATTTTGGTCACTTAAAAAGAAGACTAGAACTTTTCATTTCCATTAGAATGAGCCCTCTCGCAAGATTTTAGGACCACTGGGTCGATACGATCACCCCCGGAAAAAAAAAACAAAACAAACAAACAAATAAACACGCATCCGTGATCTGCCTTCTCGCAAAAAAAATACATAATTCAACATTTTTGTAGATAGGAGCTTGAAACCTCTACTAAAAGGTTCTCTGATACGAAGAATCTGATGGTGTGATTTTCGTTAAGATTCCATGTCTTTTAGGGTTTGTTTCCCCCTGTTTTCTGAAATAAGACAAATTTTCTCAGGCTCGTATTCATTTTATTCATTTGTATTTTCATTTTTATATTTAATTTTTTCATTTAAAAATATTAATTTTTAAATATTTATATTTCATTTTTAGAGTTTTGGCTACTATTGGGCCGGGTCGCTCCTTACTACTGTTCGTTACCACGAACTGTTTGATTGCCATATTGGAGCAAAATTTTACTGAAGATTATGAAAATGATTTCTGAAAAAGGGCAAGTACCCATCGATTTTAAATACTTTAATTATGCCCTTCTATAATAGGGCTGATAGAGCGAGTGCAGTAGCTATAGAGGCGTTAGCTTAGTTCTTGTAGGAAATTAAATAAAAAAGAAACTTGTCTTTTAATTGATAGTAAGGATAGACATTAAAACTTAAAACGAACAGAAATTACTCCGTATATGAAATGGGATGTCCCCTCCTCAACACCTCGCCCTTTACACTAAAGTTTTTAATTGTTTTATAAAGTAAAATTGTGGCAAAGAGTCAACCTTTAGCGCAAAGAGCGAGGGATTGCGGAGGGGACATCCCATTTCATATACGGAGTAATTTCTGCTCGTTTTAAGTTTAAATGTTGCTCCTTACTTTCAGTTAAAAAAGTATATTTTTTTAAAATTTAATTCCTGAACGATTTTGAATTAATGCATGTTTGATTTTGGCTCTCTGTACATAAATTATTAAAATGAAATGTGCATATTAATTCTTTTTTGGCTAAATGGCTTTCTCTTAGTTTTGATCAGGCGATTTTGAGAAATAAGAGGGGAGGGGGAAGGAGGCCTAGTTGCGCTCCAATTTTCCGGTTACTTAAAAAGGCGACTAGAACTTTTAACTTTTAACGAACGTTTTTCTTGGTAAAAAATATACGTAACTTGAGAACTAACTTACGTAACAAACTTTCATATTCTTATATTTTTATTATGTATATGAGGGGGTTTTTCCCCTCTTTAATGCCTCGCTCTTTACACTACTCTTTACTGTAAATCGCTCTTTAC
This sequence comes from Artemia franciscana, assembly GCF_032884065.1. Taxonomy (NCBI): domain Eukaryota; kingdom Metazoa; phylum Arthropoda; class Branchiopoda; order Anostraca; family Artemiidae; genus Artemia; species Artemia franciscana. The sequence goes on from NC_088863.1 coordinate 37,120,149, forward strand.
ACTAAGAGCGGGGTATTTATCTCCTCCTAAATACCTCACTCTTAATGCTAAATTATTTTTAGAACCCCTCTAATGTGTTCAATTGAAAAACTTTTTCATGTTTAATTTTTAATTATTTTTTATAGTAATGCTAGAAAATCCTGCATCCTTTTCATTGAATTTCTCTTCCCCCATGACATATTCCTCCCAGGAAAGATTCTCCCACATAACCCCCTCCCCTCAACCCCACCACCCAAACAAAAAAATTCCCCTGAAAACGTCCCAATAACCATTACTGTATGTAAACACTGGACAAAGTTTGTAACTTGCAGCCCCTCCCCCAGGGACTGTGAGGGAGTAAGTCATCCCAAAGACATAGTTAATATGGTTTTTGACTATGCAGAACAAAATGGCTATCTAAAAATTTTGATCCGTTGACTTTGGGAAAAAAATGAGCGTTGGAGGGGGCCTAGCTGCCCTCCAATTTTTTGGTAACTTAAAAAGGGCAATAGAGCTTTTCATTTCCGTTATATTGAGCCGTCTTGCAACATTCTAGGACCACTTGGTCGATATGAAGACCCCTTGGAAAAAAAGCAACAAATAAACATGCACCCGTGATCTGTCTTCGGGCAAAACATACGAATTCCACACTTTTGTAGATAGGAGCGTGAAATTTTTGCTATAGGGTTCTCTGATACGCTAAATGTGATGGTGTGATTTAGGGGGCGTTTCCCCCTATTTCCCAAAATAAGGCAAATTTTCTCAGGCTTGTAACTTTTGATGACAAATACAAAATTTGATAGAACTTATATATTTAAAATCAGCATGGAAATTCAATTCTTTTGATGCATCTTTTAGCATCAAAATTCCGTTTTTTAGAGTTTCGTTTTTTATTGAGCCAGGTTACTCCATACTACAGTTCGTTACCACGAACTGTTTGAAAAATTAGTTGTGATAATAGTTTTTAGACTTAAAGATGCTGTAGACAAATTGTTATGAGAAGAACAGCGTGTTTTTAAGAAGGAAGGGAATGCGTCGACTAAATTTTCACTGCTGAATTAATAACTGGAAAGTGTCCGAGTTATCATACTCCTTAAATCTTCAGCTCTGAGGATTAAGAGTAAACATTTGATTCATCCAATAGGGGATCTTTACCGAAGGTCGTGACCTTGTAATATATAATGGATAAATGTATTAAAGTGATTAGTCCTATCAAACTCTCCTAGACCTAGGTGACGCTAGCAATTTGAGTGTCATATATGAACGTGTTAGCAAAATGAATGATCTTTTAGAGGGTTTGAGGGCCACATTCCAACTGAATGAGCATGTTTAACAAGTAAATGACTATTTCAGAGGTTTAAGGTTTCAGGGCGCTAGAATTTGCCTGAAAATCTATGATAAGAGGACTAAGTATTTTACACTAGAAATAGGTGAAGGTAAAGAGGTGATGGTAGGTATCGAGAAGATCAGGTGGATGGCTTTACTTACCATTGTAGTATCATTAGCAAGGAGAGTGGTTGCTGTGAATATGTTAAAAAAAAGAATACCCAACGTTCAGGATGTTTCTTCAAATTTAAAAAAAAGTTCGGGAAGCAGGAAAATAAGTCGGCGAACCAATATTACAAAAGAAATCTACGATGATGACACGAGATTAAAATAGTTCTGAAATAAGGCTACTCCAAAAGACAGAAGAGGATGTGTTAGATGTATTTCAGAGGCATTGTCTGTGGGTTCTTTTGAGTGCCTTTCGGACCGATTGTATCTCAAACAGCAAGCTGTAGGAGAAATGTGGTTCTATTCACCTTTCTAGGGCTATAATAACAGAAAAGTTTATATAATTAAGATTAATTCTGTGAATGAAGGATGATAGGTTGCCAATTATTCAGCTAACCATCGAGAATCAACCGAAAAGAAGGTCCTACCTGAATTGGGAAGATAGATATTGTAAGGAAGGATTTACAAGAAATCAGAACTCATAGGAATGATGTAAGGAGGGATGTGTTGAATAGATTGGAACGGAGGAGGATTGCATGTAACAGTATTGGACTCAGGTGGCTTGGTGCTGCAGTAAGTTTTTAGTAGAAGTAGTAGTAGAAACAGTTCGCTTCTGTCCGTTTTCATTTCAATATAGCTCTTTACTATTCTTCCCCAAGGCTTTTTCGAAAAATCTGTGCCTTAACATTTAATTTATGATCGTTCTTTTAGCTGACATAGTATTTTTACTGGTTAATGATAGAAAAATTATTGTTTTTTTTTTAATTTTTCTACTGAATAATGAAAGGCGTATTCTAGCCATTTAGATTTTAGAAAAAATAAAATATCCAGTCAAGATTTTGGAATAAAAATAAATTTGTACAACAAACTTTAATAAAAGCCTTAAAATAGATTTCTCACTGTCACTGAGTGGCTTTTCTAAGACAATCCTAACCTCAATCCTGTGACAACGCTCAATGAAGACAAATATTCATCAAATATTGATCGTTCCATTTTGTTGTGAATGATTGTGTTTTTTTCAACACAAGTATTTTGAGATAATCTATTAAAGAGAGTTAAAATACGACTTCTACTAAAAAGAGCTAAAATATGACCCCTAATAAAATTTTTTTTAAATAAAACCTCTATTAAAAAGAGTCCCTGTAAATTTTAACTCAAAACACCACGCTGTTCTCAAGACCTAACAAACATAGTATTTTGACTGTTTGGATACACAAAATGCGCCCGATTTACCTTTGCCCTAGCCCACAGTTCAAAACATAAAGTCTCCAAGATATTTGCTAAAGCTTTGACTTTGACCATAATTATATCTCTAAATTTTTTCAGATGTCTTGGAAATTGCTGTCTGGAGGGGGCGAATGAGGGCTATAGAAGGGGCCATGGCGCTCTCAACGCAAAAAAAGTGCAATAAGTAGCATTCTTAAATTCCAAAGGCCCATCTTTGTTCCTAAAATAATACAGATACGGTATTTTGATAGTCTGAATACACGTCATGTTGTTTTTATTTAGCTCAATACTTAACATTACACAATTTTTAAGTTACATGGAGTCTCATCGCCCGAAAATGTTATTTTTAACATGATTGTAGAAAATAACAGTTTTACCCCCTCTTCCCCAACACTAAATTGTTATTTTCCTTGCCTTCTGCTTTGTTCAATTGCACCTGAAAGTTTTAATTCCTTCTCCCAAGCCGGTCCCAACCTTCTCCCAATCCGTTGCCAACATTGCTGACACGGTATATAGATGACCCAAACGAAAACGGTGTCATTTGATTCACTTGTCCCCCTTTCCCTGTTCCCTAGTCATAATTTTAAATCCTCTAGGCTTCGAAATGCTCACTTGAAGTTCCAACTTGATACTTTCAAAATTTAATATCCTACATGTCCCTTTACCCGCGACTACTGCTAAAGTTTTCTATTACTCCTTCAAAGTTTCTTTTAATTTAGTAAGGCACATGTCTCGTCTCCAAAGTTAAACTTGGGGAGCCAGCTTCAGCCTCCCCCACGCCTAGTATTTCGGGGCAGACGTTAACTTACAATTATTTTTCTGGTATTTGACGTTTTTTATATATTTTTAAACTTTTATAATATAAGTTTCCCAACCTCCCATAATATGAGGCCTGAAACCACTCTTACTTTAGATTTGTATTTACTAGAACGATTTTCCTCGTTGCGTGTTTTACTCTCTTCATTCCTACTTGAACTCTCTGGAAGTAATGAGACTTTCATTCTTTTTACTTTTTTAATTTCAGTTTTTAATGTTATCATCTTATTCTAAATCTTATTTAATTTTTATATGCACTTAGCTAAGGACAGTCCCTGGATATAGAACACAAATATTCATTTAACATTTAGAAAAAATTCATATATATATATATATATATATATATATATATATATATATATATATATATATATATATATATATATATATATATATATATACAGACTTTTTCAGCCTAAGAAGTATGGCCTCCCTGTCATCTTTGACAACTGGCTACCGAGTACTTTCACTCCTGCGTGATTACTTTACGACTTTGAGCCAATCAGTTGTTGCTTAAAGCGTCCAAGAGGAAAGCTCAATTTCCGGTGGAGTGATGGTCTCGAGAATTTCATGGACCAAGTCTTCGCTACAGACCGTCCCACGTGGTGAAGGTCGACGACACTCTCAACACCAAGCCGACACGAGGATTAAGCAAGTAAAAAATAAATAAAATCTAAATCAGTGTTGGCTCCGACTATTTTTAAGAGTCGGATGCCTCGTCTAGTAATGATGCCTCGTCTAGTTACTATTCAATAGTTTAAATTCAAAGAATATATTTGTATATAATAATTTTGGCTTCTCTCTCGTCGACATAAAGGTCCAACAATTTTCTACACAGTATGTTCCACCTCTTGGCGTTATTTTTACGGTATTTGGCATTTAGTATTATTTGTATTTATGGCATTTGGCATTATTTAGGATAGGTTATTGAAATTTATTTGACTTTCACAGTTACAATTTTTCTTATAAGCCAATATCGTTTGTTATGATTTTTGTTTATATTAACATAGTCTATAACATATTGCACTAAAATTTTTCAAGTGGATAGGAAACAAGCCTACTTACTTGAGAGAAAAGAATCTTTGTCTTTAGTCGTTGCAGATAAATGACCCTGCACTGGTTTTAAGTCTTCGTTCAAAGAGTCTTCAACTTCCGCCACTTGTTCTGCAGCACCCTCATTTTTCTCCGGAGACCTTTCCAGAGAAAACTTCATTGAAATCGTTTCTTTTTCTTCTAAAACTTGCTGTAAGTCACAATATTTTTTGTTCAGCTTTGAAATTTCTTCCGTGTGTTTGGAACTGAAAGATAAAGGGCTATAAAAATCCTTATTTCATCATTATTTTACAGTCGTAAGTAAACTGAGGATTTAAGTAGAAGACAAAAGAAATATCTGAATTAGACGAAAAAACCATCCGAGTATTAACCATATGTAACTACTGAAAACAAATTATATTACAAATGTTTTTTTTTCATGATTAAAACGTTTAAAAATAAAAATAAGAATTACAATGAAATAAAATCTTAAATTGTTCAATTTTCAGCAATTATTATCATTAAATACTGTTTGAAGTGACTTTTTGCTTGGTTTAATGATGGTTGTTTTAAGTTTCAATTATTTTAAGAATTTCTTTTCGCTTGGATTAGGGTTTAACGTAGCTCTTTTGTTTTCATTAAATTTGCCTTTTTGGAAAATATTTTAAACTCATTTCTGTCCGTTTTTTAGCAGACGTAATTTTATTATTGGGTATTCCTTGTAACATTAGCTAAAAAAAGGCCTACGTTATCTGCTTACGGGTAACATGTTGGACTCTAACTTACATTTTCTACAAAATTTGAATATCCAGTAAAAATGTTAGATTAGCCATAGTTTTTAATAACATGCTTTTAATGGCATTTTTTTTATAAAATTTGAAGTGGAGGGACAGATTTTATCCATTTTGGTGAAAATCTGCATAGTTTTTAGTTTCACATAGGTTTGAAATCACCTTGACTTTCAAACCTATGAAAATACCATTGAAAATACGACTGTCTTAATTTACAATTTATTGAATTAATATTTCAGTAGAATGTTACAATGTTAAAATTTCAAGCGTGTTACAATATTGCTGTAAATGTTTGTTTAAATAATGCATGTCAAGGGTCTTTTATAAAAATAAGCCATGTTTTTGTTTTCTTATAAGAAACTCGTCGTGAATCAATACAGCCGAATTTGCTTCTTCCATTTTTCTCTTAATGACGGCGTCATATGCCTTGGCACCACCGCCTGTGTACTCGATTTGTATCCATATACAAATCTATACAACTAAAGCGTCTCTACAAAGTTTGTTCCCCTTATCAATTTCCCCTTTATCCAAGGCAGTTGGAAAAAACCAAAGATTTTTGTCCTCTTTTCGGCCTCATTTTCAGAAGAGGAGCCTCATCCAGCAAATTATATTCGTGTACACTAGGGCATCAATGACCTATGGAATGAAACTTATAAGAAGAAATAATTGAAATGATCCCTGTTTGGGGGTAGTTTTAGCCACTTACAAAAGAAATTTCTGGGTCACCTTAGGGACCTTTTGCCTCCAATCAAAATTGATTTTTACATCATGTTTCCCTATGTCCCACAACTTAGCTGAAGAACCCTCTTGTTTGCATGCCAATTTCTGTCACTTCTTTTATTCAAAGAATCGGCCAAAAATAGACAGGTGTAAGATTTAGGCCGTTCACCAAAACTTTTTTAGCTTTTTCTGGAGGAGCCAAAGATTTTTTTTCTTTTTTCCCTTTTTAAGGATTGTTTTCCTTTTCTTTGGAACCCTCTTGAACCAAGGATTTAAGAATATTAGCGTAGAGCCAAAAAATAAAGATTTGGCACAGTTTGGACTCAAAGTTTTGTATGAACCGTATTTTTTGACCAACGGAATCCAAACTGAAGGTTTCAAATTGACCATGGAAAAAGGAATTTTTGATGCATTTTGGTGTGTCCTAAAATCCTTCTTCATCACAACAAAATGCTCAACCCCTATGACCAGGCAACGGTTCTCGAAAGTTTGAGCAATCGGGAAAAAAAACTATTGAACTGTATTCAGTCACTTATATGGGGGGGGGGTGCACATCAACTAAAAAATACATTGTACACTCTATTTAAGCCCTTTTTTCGAAAAACCATAATTTTTTCCTCTGAGCATTGAGGCCCTATGGCTCAATATGGCTCAAGGACTTGATACGTTTTATGCCAATTGAAAAAAAATATGACACTTTTTGTAGCTCCGTTTCAGGGGTAACCCACCTTAAAACTAGAATTATTTTCTAAATTAGAGCTTCTGGACCAAGGGACTTATAGTTTTAATTTTTAAGTCTTTCAGAAAAGAAAATTCTCGGCCCTTTTTTGGACTATGTTTTCAGGATAACAATATTTTTTTTTTCTTATTGATTTTGGTCTCTTACACCAAAGACTACAGCATTGAGCTTATAAGTCGATCACAAAATCTGAACCTTTTCGGGCCCTATTTTTATGAGGAGCAGACCCTCAAACAATTGTCATTGTGAGCTAGGTCCTTCTTGGCCAAAAAACTTGCGTCTGCAGGATTCATGCTATCAGGAAAAAAACTGTGTGCCATTTCCGGAGCTCTTAACACTCAACCCTTCCTAACAAATTGTGCGACCCCCTTAGCCCAAAAAACTATCCCTGAAACTTTTAAGCCAATTGGATTTCCAAGATTAAATGCCACCCCCCTTCTTTCGTCCGCTACAACAAATTTTTATTAAAAATTGGAAATTAGCATAAATTATGACAATTATCCCACGAACTCTGGACTTAAGTCATCCTTGAAAGGTGTATATATTGAAATTTCTGACTTTTCTGGGAAAACTGGTCATTTCAAAATTTGTATCAGATGTCTTGGTAGCTTATAGGGAGGAGGTTCAGTAGCAAACAAGGTTACGAGAAGGTCTCGTTGCTGAAAACTCATTCTCGACCCTAAAAAAAGGTAAGAAAAAATCTATCGAATGAGTCCCTCCCAAGTTTCTAAGGCCAGTCGTCTTTGAAATAGAAGGATCAGGGGGGAGGGGGGTCCTAAACTGAATATAAACCGGTCATTACTAAGGTAATACTGGATGTTTGCCTTCGGATGACAAATGACCTGTATTTGTTTGACTTCATTGATAAAATTTCATTCACTGGATTTTAAGCCTTTTCATAATGATAATGAAATTTTTCAAGAACCTGAAACCCATAAATCCACGATGAACATATAGCTCCAAGAATTTTTGAACACAGAAAGTTTTGAAAAAAAGCTCTTATTAGCCATATTAATCTGAAACACGAAGAAAAAAGTCAATCAATACAAATAAAATAAAAGCAAAAATAATAGTTCAAACTTAAAACGACCAGAAATTATCCTCATTTAAAAGACGGGCGGAGCCGTCTTGGCCGAGTGGGTTGGTGCGCTGGATTCGGGATCTCTTGTCTGAGAGGACGCGGGTTCGAATCCCAGTGTACCCAATTCTTCAGTTTGGGACGGGGGTCAGTAGCATAACTCTGTAAGCTTAGCCAGAGTCAATCCAGCTCTAAATGGGTATCTGGAGATTTATGGGGAAGGTAAACAGGAAGGGTGTGCGAAATCACAGTATGGCTGGCCCCCAACCCCCCATTGCACTTCCTGGCTGAAGGCCCAAGAAACGGAGATCAGCACCGCCGGTACGGACTGTAAAGTCTAATGCCGTATCCTTTACCTTTACCTTTTTTTTCAATTTAAAACAGCCTAATTTAAAATTCAACATCAATTTGGCTCACGATTACCACCTGAAAGTTCCAACTCGATCCCTCCAACCACGCCTCAGATAATGCAGATAAGTTATTTTGATATCCCAGGTATACAATGTTTTTCAGTTTACATGACAATTCATCGGAATAGGTTCTAATTCCACATAATTGATAGTGCTAAGAGTTTCATAAGGCTTGGAGGCAAAATCCTTTACCCCTTCCCTCTAACTAACTCCATCTAAGAAAAGACCAAATTCAAAGCTCACTCCCAACCCTCCAAAAGAAAAATCATGAGACTTTCAACTCTATCCTCCCAGTCACTTGAGATTTTGAAGATCTGCTGTTTTGACAACCTGAAATTGCATATTGTCTTTTAATTTATCTTGCTACTTCAAGATTATGATCGATTTATTCTTGAAGCTGTTGTGAGACTTATAACATTATAAGTTTTTATTGGTTACAAGTGGGAAAACATCCAGGTAGATTAGATGCAAAACATCTTCTGTCCCCAGTGGCGTCGTTTTGGGGGGCAGTTGTCTCCAATGATTTCGGGAGAAAAATATTATGTAACCCATGTCCTTTGAATCTCCTGATGAGGACCCCTCTTGCCACCCCCTAATAAGATACTGGAACTACGCCCCCGTTATTCTCCCCTTCTTTCTCTTTTCACCCCCCAGTCATACATCAGGTTCCACTTGAACCCCTTACGAGCAATAATAGTTTCAATCTGATACCCAGTCCCATCCTAAGATGTTACATATGCGCTACATCAATAGTCTGACAACAAAATACTGTCTTTTCAAACAGTTCGTGGGAGCGAACTGTAGTAAGGAGCGACCCGGCTCAATAGTAACCGAAACTCTGAAAAATGGAATTTTGATACCAATAGTTACATCAAAATAATTGCATTTTAAGGCTGATTTTAAATATATAAGTTTCATCAAGATCAGTTATACCCATTAAAAGTTACGAGCCTGAGAAGATTTTCCTCTTTTTAGAAAATAGGGAGAAACACACTCTAGAAGTCATACAATCTTAACGACAATCACACCATCAGATTCAGCGTATCAGAGAACCTTATTTTAGAAGTTTCAATCTCCTATCTACAAAAATGTGGAATTTCGCACTTTTTGCCAGAAGACAGATCACGGATGCGTGTTTATTTATTTTTTTTCCCAGGGGTGATCGTATCGACTGAGTGGTCCTAGAATGTTGTGAGAGGGCTTATTCTAACGGAAATTAAAAGTTCTAGTGCCCTTCAAAAAATTGGAGGGCACCTAGGCCCCCTCCAATACTCATTTGTTCCCAAAAGTAATCGGATCACAATTCCAAGATAGCCATTTTATTCACCATTGTCGAAAAATAGCTATGTCTTTAGGGACGATTTACTCCCCCGCAGTCCCAGTGGAAGGGACTACAAGTTACAAACTTTGACCTGTGTTTACATATAGTAATAGCTAATGGGAAGTGTACAGGCGTTTCCAGGGGGATTTTGTTGGTTTAGGGGGGAGAGTTGAGGGGGGAGGGTTACGTGGGAGGGTATTTCCATTGAGATACTTCTCATGGGGGAAGATAATTTCAATGAAGGGTATGCAGGATTTTCTAGCATTATTTGAAAAAGCAATGGAAAAATAAATATGAAAAGTTTTATTCTACTGAAAGTAAGGAGCAGCATTAAAACTTAACGAACAAAAATTATTACGCATATGAGGGGCTTACATCCTCATTATACCTCACTCTTTACGCTACGTTTTTTTTTAGTAATTTCAACTATTTATTCTACGGTCTTTGTGATTCAGAGGTCATTCTTAAGGAATTGGGACAAAATCTAGGCTTTAGTGTAAAGAGCGAGGTATCAACAGGGGTTGAACCCCCTCATATACGTAATAAAAACATACGATCACAGAAGGCTGTTACGTAAGATAATTCGTAAGTTACGTATATTTTTACCAATGAAAACGTTTGTAAAAAATTAAAAGTTCTAGTTTCTTTTTTAAGTAATCAAAACCTTTGAGGGCAACTAGGCCTCCTCCCTCGCTCCTTTTTACTCAAAATCTTCCGATTAATTGCAATTAATTAATATGCAAAATTAGTTTTAATTATTTATGAGGGGAGAGCTAAGATCAAAACATGTATTAATTCAAAAACATCCTGAAATTAAACAAAAAAACATGTTTTTTAAATGAAAGTAAGGAGCAGCATTAAAACTTAAAAAGCCCCTTTCATATACAGAGCGATTTTTGTTCGTTTTAAGTTTTAATGTTGCTCATTGCTTTCACTTAAGTAAATTGCCTTTTTTTTATTTAATAAAATATCAAAGGACGAATATATTTGTTCTGCTAGACGCAATCCCATAGCGACGTAGTTTAAAAAATGTTTTGTCCAATGTGGCAGTGTTTTTCCTGTTGTGAAAACTGACGGAACGCTAGACTGAATTTAAAAAACAGCTCTATCAACTGTTCATTGATTTTTGACAGGTTTTTGACCCCATATCCCGACCCCCCATCCGGGTTTTTGACCCCCATCCGGAGTCCTCCAGGGATGCATCCTATGCAAGCCTCTGTTTAACCTATTCTTGCATGTCATTCTCTCCCTGACACTACTGGGCACGGAGCAAGAACAGAAGATACCCTGCTTGACAAACTAGTGTAAACTGAAGATACCAAAAGGCTAGCTCAGACCTCCCAAGAACTCCAAAGACTTGCAGACAGCATCTCTCAAGTAACGAAGTCATTTGGGAAGCAGACTATTGCAACTGAAACTAAAGTCATAGTTATATCATACCAGATCGAGGATACCGCAACCCCCCTCACCCATTCCTCTCTAAATCGCGTCTAAGTCCAATGTCTCTTTCTTTTAATTTTAATATCTGTCTTATAATATCATTTTTGTTTATTATAATTGGGATACAAAAAAGACGACTTCCTTATAATTTATCTAGTAGTTTTTGTTTGTTTTAAATTTGAGCTGGATATTAATTTCATTTTTTGTGAACTATAAGTTTATTTTGGTTTCATTTTTATTCAGTTGTTTCTTTTAACTTTTAGTTGATTGTTCATTATTATGTCTGTAATCTTTTTACGTTGCTAAAGACATATTTTCGCTCTTTACTTTTCTTTAGAATTTTTTTTTTTAAACTTAATTAATACAAAAGACCAAACAAGACAATTCTGTTTCTATGTCACTTATTTATAAAGGTTTTCTTTGTACTCTTAAGGATCAAACTATAGCAGAATTACTCTATGAACTAGACCAAATATTGTCATCACGTACAGATGGATATGATTCTGCGTGAACCCTACCCCCAAGAGGCAATTATATTACAGAGAAAAGCTTCTCCCAAGGTCAGTGGAGATAGAAGCTATGCCGGTAGTTGATAGTATTGGTAGCAAAATTAATTAAGTTACTAATTAGTATTAATCTGAGGCATTCATTATTCAGTGAATAATTAAATAAATTAAATATCATAGCCCCCCTCCCTTCTCTGTGTTATAATTAATACCGTTTTGATTATATCGATCTTCCCAGACCCAATTGCCAATTCCCAGGTATTTTTGAGAAATCCATTGAAAACATAGTGTTCCTGGTGGAAATTACAATTTAATTTGTATTTATTTCAAGTTTGGTACAAACGAACTATGAATCTGCAAATGTTTATTAACTTTTCCCATTTCATTCACCAATTGGTGACGTACTTTCCAAAAGTTAGTTGTTTACTTTCTAAGAGGATGCAAGTTGGACTATTTTATATAGTTTTGGAAAGGCAATTCAGGGTATCCCCTAGTATTCATTTTTATAGCCATTTGACAGTATAATGAATTTTTTTAATAGTTCATACAGATGATCATAGATGGCACGGACCAAGAGGAACCTAGTCCTTGGGGGTCCTTTATAGAAACTGGAGCCCCCTCGCCGGAGGCAATAAATACAGGCAGAGGAGGAAGAAAGCCCTTCAAAAATACACTCAACAGGGCCCACAGGCATGTCCACACGCCCCATGAGTTACAAATTCTCTCCCAGTAATGAGTTGGACTGCATGTTGACGCAGAATACCATCTTGGGAGGATCCTCTATAGGAGGACAACTGCGGCAGCGCTTAAGATCCAGATCTATTGATAACGGCCTCTGCAAAGGGCTGCCTCAACCCTTTCGGGGTACTTACAAGACTGAAGACCTTGCAATCAACTCTATTCCCAACTGAGGGGTGGTGCCCCTTGAGGAAATTATAGCCTAATAAACGACACAACATTCGTACTGGATTGTAATTAATGTATAGTTCTTTTGGGCCTGATCGGCTTTGACGGGTATTTTTGGGCTGAAGAACCTCTTCCTAGTTATTCCTAGCTAATTTATCTACTATAGGCTGCCTGCCCGTAGTAGCATACTATTTGTATGCATGAATATGTAATGAGTCGGAGGTAATAGACTTGGGAATATCTGTGCAGGATTTCACTTCTTTTTGATAGAAGAACATCATCAAGTCTTGAAATCCCTGTTGTGACCAAGGTGGGCCCAGGATGGCACAAAGCCTCCATTCATACTTGAGATCCCAGGGACTTCTTGCCTTCCGGTTCTAAGCCGGCTTAAGCGCTTCGTTGTAGACTTGAGCAGATATGTTGATCCCCCTTTCAGAACTAGTAACCTGAATCATTGCTTTTCCAGAGGCCGAAAAAGTTTCAATGATCTAAAGAACATGAAAATAAGAACTTGGAATGTAACGACGATAAAAGGAAATTGATCATCCTATCGAAGTATTCACTGACGAATTCAGAAGATTCGAACTGGACTTATTGGGAGTTTTAGAAACTCATATCTCGGGGCTAGGAGGCATGAAATTAGGTGATATAGAATTTGTTTACTGAGGGAGGAAGGATGGGGTACATAGACAGGGAGTAGGGCTCATTATGAATAAAGAAGCTGCTATCCAGCAGTTTGAAAGGTACAAAATACCCCTGATCCTGATGTTCCTGGACTTCATTGCCGCCTTCGACTCTGTCACTCGCCAGAAACTTTGGAAGATCCTAGAAAATGACGAAATGCCGTTGAAGTTTGTTGAACTGATGAAGGCATACTATGATGCGTCAGTGAGCCGAGTTAGAGTCTATGGCGAAAGAATCGAAGAATTTCTGGTTGAGTTCGGAGTAAAACAAGGGTGTGTCCTCTCTCAGACTCTGTTCAATTATTGCATTGATTGGGTGCTTGACAATGCTCTTTCGTCTTATCCAGGAGTGCAGATTGAACAGAATCTCTCACTGACTGACCTCAATTATGTGGATGATGTTGGCCTCCTTTCAGACCCTGTAGAAGCCCAAAACATGCTTGACAGCGTTTTGACCTGGGCAGACCTTATCGGCTTGAAAGTCAGCACAGAGAAAACGAAATTCATGGCTATTAACCACGACACAGAACCATTCCCACTAGCTGTCAACCAAGTTCAACTGGAAAAAGTCAACCGTTTCCCATACCTAGGCTCCCAGCTTTGTACTGACGGATCTCCCTACGCTGCTATTCAACAGAGAATACAGAAAGTGCAGACAGTCTTTGCCTCCCTTTGGAAACCCTTATTGAATAGCCACGAAATCAGTGTTGGAACGAAAGTTCGAATTTACATGGCACTAGTCCACACCGTTGTCCTTTACGGGTGCGAAACATGGTCGGTCAAACTACAGCAAGAGAATATACTTAAGATGTTTGAGCATACTTTTCAGCAAAGAATTCTCAGAGTACGGCTAGGTGACCATATCTCCAACGCGAATATACATCGAATGTGAAATATTCAGAGAAGTGTTGTGCTCACTATTAAAGAACGCCGTTTGAAATGGTTGTGCTATGTAGTAAGGAAACCGCAAGAGTACCTGCCTCGTTAAATACTCCTAGTTGAGCCTATTAACTACTGGAAGAAACGCCAAGGAGGACAGAGGAAGAACTGGTGGAGCCTAGCCAAGTCAGACCTTGAACCAATAGGGTGTTTCAGAAAATTCGGTCACAGATGGTCAACACAGTGGCTCGTTTTTGCAGAGCAGCTGGCACAAGATCGAACAACATGGTCCAAGAAGGTCTTTAAGATCATCGATGCCGGGCGAGGTAGAAACACCTGATTACCGCCACAAGTAAAAGTACAAGTAAGTAAATCTTGCTTAGGCTGGGACGATATTAATAATATAATACGAATTGCTCACTTTATGACTAAAAAGTTCAGGGTATCAGTTACAGTAGTATATGTCCCCGTTGTACCAACTGGTGGAGAAACTAGTGACTCAGATGAATTTTACTTACACTTACAGGATCCTGTAGAGAGCGTCCCCAATAGAAAGAGTCCTTGGTAGAATTATGGTGTTTTTACTAGGAGATTTAACCGTCCAAGTCAGTAGAAATAGGAGCAGATGGTAGCCAAGTCTAGGTGAATTTGGTGTAGGAAAAGAAAACAGAAATTTCTACAAACTTTTGTAATTTTGTAGGTGTGACAATCCAGTTATAGCCACTACGGTGCTTGTTCATAAAATGGCCCAAAAGGTGACATGGTATTCACCTGATGGTAAGACAGCAAACCTTATTGATTAGGTTATAGTAAACTGAAGGACCAATACAAGATACTAGAGCATATAAGAGTGTCTAAGGTTAATTCAAAGTTGAAATTTTGGAAGAATAGCTACATCTTGGGAGGTTATGATGTTAGTAGACTCCAGGATAAGAATGTGAGAAAAACTTTCAGGGTACAGTTGAAATCTAAACTTGGAGTTTTGGATGAACTTTCAGAGGTTTTACAAGTTCAGGGTGCTAGACTATGTAAAGAGGGTATGAAAACGAGGCGTCTTCAGTACACAAGAAACAATGATAAAAAGTAAAATAAACAAAAAATCAAACAAAATAAAACCACCGCCAATATTCTTGAAATAAAATTATCGCAACTGATCCTCATTGGTCATAGAAACTAATAAATTTGGTTCAATGAGAACACCAAAGCAACTGGATAAATAAGTATAAACACAAAAATGAATTTAAGTTTTTTTGTTGCGAAATAATCCTTTTGTTAGCTATCATTGAAGCAATTCTTCTTGGTCTGGTAGGTAATCTGGTAAGTAAATTTTCTGTATCCCTATTTATTGAAAGATTAGTAAACATATTTTTTTTTATTTAAATAGTCTCTCTCGCCCGAAAAAAATCAAATAGAATAAAACCACCACCAATATTCTTGAAATACAATTATCGCAACTGATCCTCATTGGTCATAGAAACTAATAAATTTGGTTCAATGAGAACACCAAAGAAACTGGATAAAAAAGTATATACACGAAAATGAAGTTAATTTTTTTTGCGAAATAATCCTTTTGTTAGCTATCATGGAAGCAATTCTTCTTGGTCTGGTAGGTAATCTCGTCCCCGGGTGATTTTGTAAAATCTTAATTCCCTTGCTAACTAGTAGTTCATTTTTAAAAAGAATATTATAAACTGGGTCAATATTTAAATTTTCTATATCCCTATTTATTGAAAGATTAGCAAACATATGTTTTTTTATTGAAATAGTCTCTCTCGCCCACTGAAAAAACTTCTATCATTAGAAATAGCCGTAGCGTCATCAAATTGTACACAATTGTTGGGGTGAAAAAAGATATGTTCTGCCAAAGCCAAAACAAAGGATTCAAAAGGCATGATCAATTGTAAAGTTTTTTTTCTATTGAATTGCGATACTCAATAAATCTTTCAACAAATTACTGGTGGGCTTTACCAATATAAACTTCCCACAAGAGCAATGAATCCTATACACCCCACTTACTAAATTTCCCAGAGTTAGATCCTTCCCAGAATTACGGAAACTACTGAATGATGTCACTGACTGAAAACATGGACATTTGTTATATTTCTGTTCAATTCGTTTCAGGTTCCTTCCCAAACCCGGTACATATGGCAAAGAAATGAAACTTTTTGACACCTTTAATTCTGAAGACTGTGAAACTCCAAATCCTTTACCATTATTTCTAATGCGTATGTTTTCTATTATTTTAATTTACAAATTTAACTGGATAACTATTACAAATTAAAATATGCTCTAAATACAATAATTCTGAATCCAGAAATTCCTGGGAACGAAATCTGAAAGCTCTATCCACTAGTGAAATCACAACCCTTCGTTTCACCGAATCAAAATTCACACATCTATCATTGTGAATATGCTTTATGTATATAATGGCACTGCATTAGAGCTTTCTGTATACAGACTTTCTTATATGAAGTTTTATATAAGAAAGCCTTTTCGTAGGCCTTATTGTATATAATGGCTCTGTATTAATACTTTCTGTATACAGGCTTTCTTATGTGAAGTTTTATATTGGCAATGAAAAAAGGTGGCACGAATAAATATTCACACATCTATCATTGTGCGTAGGCTTTCTGTATATAATGGCTCTGTATTAAGGCTTTCTGTAAACAGGTTTTCTTTTGGGAAGTTTTATATTGGTAGAACTCACCAGCACTTTTTGTAAAGATTTATTGGGCATACTCAATAGAAAAAAAAACCTCTACAATTGAGCAAGCCTCCTGAAACCTTTGTTTCGGCTTTGGAAGAAAATATCTTTTTTCAACCTAACAATTTTGCACAATTTGATGAGGCCATGGCTATTTCTAATAATAGAAGTTTTTCTCGGTAAGCGAGAGAGAATATTGAAATAAAAAAAACATATGTTTGCTAACCGTTGAATAAATAGGGATACGTGAAATTTAAATACTGATCCAGTTTATCATATTTTTTTGAAAATTGATCCGATAGTTAACAAGGGAATTAAGATTTTTAAAAATCACCTTGGGACGAAATTACCTTACCAGGACAAGAAGAATTGCTTCAATGGTAGCTAACAAAAGGATTATTTCGCAACAAAAACGAAAGGATTGTTTCGCAACAAAATAACTAACTTTATTTCCATGTTTATACTTTTTTATCCAGTTGCTTTGATGTTCTAATTGAACCAACTCAATTAGCTTCTGTTACCTATGAGGATCAGTTGCAATATTTGTATTTTATTAATATTGGTGGTGATTTTAATTTTTTAGTTCATTTCAGTATTCCTCTTTGCTTCTTCTGTGATGAAGATGCCTCATTTTCATACAGGTGAAATATTCGCGTCGTTTTAGTTTTTATCGTTTCTCTCTACTGGTAGGCTCTATAGCCTAGCAAAATGGCTATATAACAAATGTTCATCAAACGATTTTGGGAAAAAATTGATATCAGAGAAGGACTAGCACTCCAATCTTTTTGGTGGCTTAAAAAGAGAACTAGAAATTCCTATTCATGTTCAAATGAGCCATTGCCCAGTATTCTAGGATTATTGGCTCGATGTGATCGTCCACGGGGAAAAATAAAAAAAGCACCATACATTCATTCGTGATCTTACCGATAAAAATACAAAACTCCATATTTTTGGACATGGGAGCTTAAAAATTCTACAATGGAGTTCTCGGATACGCTTGATTTTCATTACGATTCCTTAAATTGTAGGGTTTGTTTTCCCCTTTTTCAAAAATCAGGCACCTTTTCTCAGGCTCATAGCTTTTGATAAGTAAAACTAAACTTCATGAACCTTATATCTTTGGAATCAGCATAATAAGTCAATTATTATAATATGTTTATTGATGTCAAAATTTCGTTTTTTAGACTTTCGGTTACTATTGAGCCACACCGCTCCCTATTTACAGCTTGTTAAAACAAACTATTTGATATAGAGCTTCAAGACACACAATAGGCGGTTTTTTGGATTTTGGTCCCCTGTCCCTTGATCATAAGGATGTCAATTACTGGGCAAATAGTGACATGTAGCAGAAAGGGAGTTTGGATAAATCCCCGGTAACCAGAGTAAATTATAGTTATTTACTTTAAGTAAAACTATGTCTCTAATGGCATTTTATTGAGTAATTAAGACTTACAGCTAAGACTTAAGGCTGCATGTGATTCAGCAAAACCGATTTAAAGAATAAGCGATTCGGCAAAGGAGAACTACAAAATGGAGACAGTCAGAAACGTCTTGCATCAATTTCAATTAAACTATTCGAACTATTTTTTTTTACGTAAGATAACGTTTGTAACTCATTTTCGACAGCAATTGTTATTGTCGGCAAACCACTTTTAGGCGATAATCAGTTTAAAACCATAAATCCCCGTAGAAAGTCACAAATTTCGATCCATAGTTACTCATAGATACTAATTGCAAATAAATGGCTATACCTTTGAATTTGTAGCTTAATTATTTCACCTTTTGTTACTTCTAGCTCAGTCAGAACTCTTTGCAAGAGCGTCTCTTTAGCTTGCTGCTCTGAAGGCTCAAATTTAAAACTTTGCTGTTTGTATGACTCGGCTGCTTTATCATGGTTGAAGAGATAACTAGAGTGAGGCGTCTGATTTTCAAAGGTTGGACGAAGTTTGTTCTGTTAAAAATAGAATAAAATAAGAAAATGGTGGAAGTGTGAAGGATTTTATTTCAAGAAAGAGAGGTTCATTAAGAAAGATAAGTTCATTAAGAAAGCGAAGTTAACAAATTAACATAACCAACAAAACTAATGAAGGTGTAACAAAACTAACGAAGCTGGAAGAACACTCTTTCTTGTTTGCATGTTAATTCCTGTTACTTCATTTATTCAAGAAATCGGCCAAAATAGACTAAGGAACCAATATTCTAGCCCCAGTACACCCAACTAACCAACAAACGAACTAACTAACAATCATATTGGCGACTGGATCCTAATAATTTAGAAAGTTTGCCATTTGGACCTGATACGCTCTGATGAAGAAAAATGGCCAAAAACGTGGATTTCACGAGCTCACGAGATTGGCGTTAGCCTTATGCAACGCGCTTCAAATAATCTACACAAAATATTTGCAACATTTTAACCAGCATTCAATACTTTTTAAAAAGGAATGGTACAATATGTCAATAATACAAAATATGCATTGATGGCTAATTTAATAGAAAGTAAATTCACAATTTTAACCGCTAGCAGACACAATTTGTCGGTATTAGCTTGAAGCCCCTGTTAAAACCATATTTTTTGCTTGGCAATATTTTGGTGTTGAATATCAATGTAATGTTCAACCAGAAAATCCTTAGAAATATAGATTATTGATGCTTCAAAATAAAAGAAAAATAGAAAAACATATACCCGAAAAGTATGCCCAAAAAAATCCAATACCCCCCAAAAATTATATACAAAAAGTATAGAAATGTAAAAAATATCCCTCCTCCCCTTCCAAAAAAATATAGGGTAGGGAACACTAAACAGTATTTTTAAAAGCTAGTTTGATTCATTCCATAGTTAAAAGAACTTAAAAACACAGTCCATACCCTAGTACACGATAAGACGTTGAGCATATAGTTCAATTAGCATAAAGTTCTAAAATACTTCTGAATTTAGAATATATAGTCTGAAATGTTTTTAAGTTTATAGCTAATAACGTTTTATTCCATTAAATTATTACTAATATCAAACAACATTTGTGATATTAGTTTTAAAAACAAGGTTTTCGTAATGGATTGAACCACACTGATATTGACACTTGAAACAAACTTAATTTTGAGCTATCTATAGATACTAATACTAATATTTGATGCATGGAATATCCTTTAATATTAGTCTATATTGATAGGTATAATATAATAGCTACCATAATATAAATCCTAGAAATCCTGTTATTTTTCCCAATAGTACGACGAATTTATAAATATGTTGCTAATTTCTGAAGTCCTTAGATTACCTGTAAATTTTCATTTCTGATTTGTCTAAAAATGATTATCTGTCTTCCTTTATCCGTAGAACGTGCCAGGCTCAATCTTACTCTCAATAAAGCCCTAAAAAACAAGTAGCACACTTTTTGTACAAGATACTGTATGAGATACAGTCGGGTTTCCAAAAGAGTCCGTAGGCAGCTTCTTTGGGAAATACCTAGCAGACTCTAGTTTGAAGACTTATTTACTTATTCTTCCAAACCCTTTTCAACTGTGAAAAAGCACCCTTGGCCTTGGCTATTCTAATTTCACATCCTCACTGCATCCACCGTCTTTACTAATAATTAAACAAAAAATATATATTTTTTTAAACTGAAAGTGAAGGAGCCCTATTAAAACTTAGAACGAACAGAAAATATTCCGTAGATTAAAGGGACTCTGCCCTCCTCAACACCCCTCTCTGTACGGTAAAGTTTGACTCTTTTTCATAAGTATATTTCTTAAAACAATAAAAACTTTAGCGTAAAAAGCGGAGCGTTGAGGAGGGAAGATCCCCTGTCACATACGGAGTAATTTCTGTTCCTTTTAATTTTTAATGTGGCTCCTTAATTTCAGTTAAAAAAATTTTTTTTAATTTTTGAAGTTTTTGTATTCAGGCATGTTTGGATTTTGGCTCTCCGCATATGAATGATTAAAACGAAATGTGCATGTTAATTTTTTTAATAATAAATTATTAACGTTGAAAAATTTTTAACGTAATTTTCTATAATTTTTATAATTTTTTAAATATTTTTAAACTTAATTTTCTATAACTATTTTTTTTAAGTGTTCTTATTAGTAAAAAAAACATAAGTAATTTACAAATTGACTTAAGTAACGAACTTTTATGTTCGTATATTATTATTACGTATATGAGGGGTTTGCCCCTCGTTAATACCTCGCTCTTTACAGTAAAGCTTAAATTTTGTCCTGATTCTTTAAGAATGACCGCTGAATCACAAAGGCCGTAGAAAAAAATTGACATTACTAAAAATACTTTAGCGTAAAGAGCAAGGTATTTAGGAGTAGATGAGCCCCTCATATGCGGAATAATTTATGTTGGTTTTAAGTTTTAATGCTGCTCTTTACTTTTAGTTGAACAAAGTTTTTTCATATTTAGTTTTTCATTGTTTTTATGGCACTTGGTATTTACCAAATGATATATAGATCGTAATTTCTGTCTGTCTTTCAGTCCTGGTTTTGCTAGTTCGAACACTTCCAGATGATTTAGGACGATGAAAGGTGTCAGACATATCAGGGATCAGAGCAGACTAAATTAGAAATAATCGCTTCCCCAATTCGACTATCTTAGGGGGGGGAGGGGAGAGAGTGAACAATATAGTTGACAAGAATTCTATTCACCGATAAAACAAATGATTGTTTAATGCTGCTCCTTACTTTTAGTTGAAAAAACTTTTCATATTTATTTTTTATTGTTTTTGTGGCACTTGGTATTTACCGCATGACATATAGAGATCACAATTTCTGTCTGTCTGTCGGTCCCGGTTTTGCTAACAAATGATTATTGTTAGTTTGGCTTTCTGGTCTGGCAGTATGATTCTCGCTTAAAGTTCGAGAGATTTATGGTTTGAATACTGGGCTATTCCAATCTTTACATGAAGAAGATCCGAAACTAGTACGGATCGTGAAATTTCGTGTATGTTCATCTCACGAATGGATGCTCAGATCTTAATGAAACATGATATATAGAAAGATATCCTGTCTCAAATGCTCCAATATTAATTCGAACCGGATCCGGGAACAATGGGGGATGGAGAGGGAAACGGAAATCCTGAAAACTGGAAATCTTGAAAAATGCTTATAGTGATTTGGATGAAACTTGATGGGGGAAATAAGAACAAGTTCCATTTACGTTATTGACATAACCAGTCGAGATCCGATTTCTTTGAGGGAGTTTAAGGGATTTCTAGTGCTTTGGCGAGTTCGAGAATAAGCACAAGTTCTAGATGCATGATTGACATAACCGGACCGGATCCGATCTCTCGTCACAAGTGCCAACTTTACTCTTAGCTCTTGTTTATTTTAGACAATCCTAGAGAATCCTGCACCCCCTTCATGGAAATTCTCTTCCCCCATGAGGAATTTCTCCATGGAAAGATCTTCCCATGTAACATCCCCCCCTCACCCCCTCCTAGCAAAAAATCCCCTTGAAAACGTCTGTAAGCTTCCCAATAACCATTACTATATTTAAACACTGGTCAGAGTTTGTAACTTGCAGCCCCTCCCCCGGGGACTGTGAGGAACTAAGTCATCATCAAAGACATAGTTATTAGGGTCTTCGACCATGTTGAAAAAATGGCTATCAAAATTTTTATTCAATGACTTTAGAAGGAAAAAGAGCATGGGAGGGATCCTAGGTGGCCTCCAATATTTTGGTCACTTAATATTCCCTTAGAATTATCCCTCTTGCGACATTCTAGGATCACTGAGTCCCTACAATCACCCCTGGTGATAAAAAAAGCAATTAAACACGCTTCCCTGATCAGTCTTCTGGCAAAAAATAAGAAATTCCACATATTTGTTGATAGGAGCTTGAAACTTCTATAGTTGGTTTTTCCGTTATGCTGAATGCATTGGTGTGATTTTCGTTAAGGTTATATGAATTTTAGGGGGTGTTTCCTCCTATTTTTAAAAATAGGGTAAATTTTCTCAGGCTCGTAACTTTCGATGGGTAAAACTACATTTGATGAAACTTATATATCTAAAATCAGCATTAACATCTGATTTTTCTTTTTTATCTATTAGCATCCAAATTCCATTTTTTAGAGTTTTGGTTACTATTGAGCCGGGTTGCTCCTTACTACAGTTCGTTACCATGAACTGTTTGATACAAACTAGATAAGAGAAGCTATCCACTAGATTGCTTTTTCGCTACTATATATCAAATTTTAATCTTTACTCGTTTAAAAATTATTCTCGTTCCTAAAACGGAAATATAGTTTAAAAGTCATTTTAACGATAGAATCTTAAACTTTTATCTTTAAGTTGAAACAGCAATAAATGTGATAAAAGGAAATAACATGGACCGATTAAGCGAATGATCTATTCTCTGGACAATTAGTTTCACTCAGTGAAGATCTCAGAAAAATAATAGGGAACAAAGAGGGTGATATGGCATGCATGGGCATAAGCAGCAGATGTGGGAGGCGAGGGAAGTCATTATACAAAAACAATAGTATGCGATAATACACATCCTCTGGTGGCTTTAGCATTTTTTTCCGAAGATATTGTTGGGGAGATGTGGAGGGGTTGATTTTTTCTTACAAGATGCTGTATATTGTTAAATTTCACACCGAGAGATTATGCAAAAATGTTTAGATAATAGTCTGAAAAACAAAGAAAAGAAGAACATTCTATAAAGAAATAGCGATGGTCAGAATTTGCAAGCTTTGGATGGAAGAAGCTTTGAATTGGAAATCAATGATCTTCTTTTTTGGGGACTTAAGGGGTATGCGTCAAGGAAAGTGGCAACCCATTGTTGCATACCATAATAAGCTGGAAGAAACAAAGCTCTAACTACGAAAAGTTTAGTTAATCACCCATATCAACACCCATGAGATGCTACAATGTTCCTGTGCCGCAAAATTGCTAGAGAACAAACGAATTTTCTAAGTCATTTTCAACTTCTTTCAAAGTTCAAGAAGACGTGTTTGTATGGAAAAAGTATTTACCCAGTGACATATAGCGATCGAAATTTCTATCCGTCGGTCTGTCTGTCTGTTTGTCGGTTCCAGTTTCGCTAATTCGGCCACTTCCCGAAAGTTCTTAGACTTGATTAAATCAGAAATAGTCTCTTCCTCGATTCAACCACCTGGGGGGGAAGGGGGCTTCATTTGCCGATAAAACCAATGTTTATTCTTTTTAAGTGTGGATTGCTGGTCTAGGGGTATGGTTTTCTATTAGAGTGCGAGAAGTCTCAGGTTTGAATCCAGGATTATCCCAATTTTTATATGAAGAAGATCCAAAACTAGATGAGTGATCAATATAGCGATCGCTGAAAGTTGGCACGCGTAGTAGTGACCAGACCAAATCAGCTTATAAATAGTCGCTCTCCCGATTCGACCATCTGGGGGAGGGGGACTGGAATGATGGTTAATTAGAAAAATTAGGAAAAATGAGGCATTTTTAACTTACGAACCGGCTATATTCTATATTACTACTACTACTACTACTACTAATAACTCACTGCAGCACCAAGCCGCCTGAGGCCAACACAGCTACGCACGCTCCTCCTCCAACCTAATCTATTTAAAGCCTCCCTCTTTACACCCTCCCAGGAAGTTCCCATTTCCTTTAAATCCTTATTTATGACATCCTCCCAACCCAGACAAGGACGACCTGCTTTCCGTGTAGCCCCAGACGGTTGGCCAAAAAGGACAATCTTCGGTAATCTGTCATCCTTCATCCGTAGAACGTGGCCTAGCCATCTCAACCTTTCTTTCATTATAGCCCCAGAAAGCGGGATTGAACCACACTTTTCGTACAACCTACTGTTTGAAATACGGTCAGTCAGCCGGGTACCCAGAACAATCCGTAGGCAATTTCTCTGGAAAACATCTAGTAAATTTTCATCTGCTTTTCGGAGTGTCCATGCTTCAGAGCCATATTTGACTACTGTCATCACTGTAGCTTCCAATATTCTAATCTTGGTTTGTAGGCTTATCTTTCTATTCTTCCAAACTTTTTTTAACTGTGAAAAAACACCCTGAGCTTTAGCTATTCTACTTTTAACATCTTCACTGCTCCCACCATCTTTACTAATAATACTACCAAGGTAACTGAAGCTCCCAACCTGATCAATCTTTTCGTTACCTAAGGTCACCTGTTCATCTTCACTTATTCCTAACCTTAGTGACTTAGTCTTCTTAACATTAATTTTCAAGCCTATTTTAGCACCCTGAACTCGTAAAACCTCTAAAAATTCATTCATTTTGCTCACACTTTCATCTAATATGCTTAAATCATCAGCATAATCTAAGTCCAGGAGCGTTCTTCCTCCCCATTTGATTCCATGGTCTCCAATTGCCTTTCCTGTGCTCCTTAAGACGAAGTCCATCAAAATGATCCATATAAAGGGGGATAGAACACAACCCTGCTTAACTCCTGATTTAATACAAAACCAGTTGCTAACCTCATTTCCTACCTTAACCGCAGCAGTATTATTCTCGTACATAGCGCAAATCACTTTAATGTATTTTTCTGGTATACCATATAACGATAAGACCTTTGTTAACGCTGTTCTATCAACAGAATCGAAAGCTTACTCATAATCGATAAAACTAAGGACCAAAGGTGTTTGACAACGAAGGGACTTCTCAATTATTAACCTAAGAGTGAAAACATGGTCGACACATCCTCTACCTTTTCTAAAACCGCATTGTTCTTCCCTTAAAACTTTGTCTACAGCATGTCTCAGTCTAAAAAGTATCATATTACTCAGTAATTTGCTACCTACAGAGACCAGACTAATGCCTCGATAATTCCGACATTCACTCTTGTCACCTTTCTTATACAATGGTTTAATTAAGGTTTTCCTAAAATCATTGGGTACTTCCCCTTTTTCAAAAATCATGTTCATAATCTTCAGTAGCTTATTCCTAACCTCAGAGCCACCATATTTAAGGAACTCATTAATCATACTATCAGCACCTGGGGCCTTATTATTTTTTAATCCTTCTAGTACTGTCGCTAATTCTTCCTCACTAAACAAATCTTCCTTCACATCCAAGGTATCACAAACTTTTTCATTTTCATCTATATCTTTTCCTGCAACTGTATCTCGGTTTAGCACATTCTCAAAATGTTCCACCCATCTTTCTTTAACTTTTTCCTTATCACTAATTGTGACCCCATTTCTATCTTTAACTGGGACTAGTCCGGATCGGCTACTCCCTTTCAATTTATTAACATGCCAGTATAATATTTTACTATTATGCCGTCTAGCCGCATCTTCCAGATCCTCAGCAATTTTATCCATCGCCTCCATTTCACATCTCCTTAGTTCATATTTTAATGCTTTCACCACTTTCTTTACATTCCTTTTGTTTTCATACGACCTATCGCTCAGATAATTCTTATACAAACCCCTTCTACTCTCTATTAAACCTAAAGCTTTTTCACTAATATTCCTAGTTGCTGTCTTAGCACTCTTCCCTAGGACACCATCAACAACTTCACAAATTGTTTTTCTGAAATTATTCCATCCATCTTCCACATTGTCAAATTTTAAACCCTCAAGTTTAGTACTCAACTGTTCCTGGAATTTTTTTCTCAAATTTTCATCCTGAAGTCTACCAACATCACAACTTCCCGGGAGGGAGTTACTCTTCCGAAATTTCAGCTTTAAATTAACCTTAGACACTACTAGATGGTGATCTTTACTTTTAACATCAATAACGGCACTCCTATACACCCTAGTATCTTGTATTGATCCTGCTAGTCTTCTGTTTATAATAACATAATCAATAAGGTTTGCTGTCTTACCATCACGTGAATACCATGTCAACTTATGGGCCATTTTGTGACCAAACACCGTATTGGTTATAACTAGGTTGTTATACCTACAAAATTGCAAAAGCCTATAGCCATTACTGTTTTCTTTTCCTACACCAAAATTACCTAGGCTAGGATACCATCTATCCCTATTTCTACCAACCTGGGCATTAAAATCTCCTAGCAAAAACACCATATTTCTACCTGGTACCCTGTCTATTTGCTCCTGTAACTGTAAGTAAAATTCATCTGAGTCACTAGTATCTCCATCAGTTGGTTCAATGGGGGCATATACTACTATAACTGATACCCTAAACTTTTTAGTCATAAAATGAGCAATTAGTATTCTATTATTAATACCTTCCCAGCCTAAACAAGACTTAGCAGCTTCCTTATTCATCATGAGCCCTACTCCCTGTCTATGTACCCCATCCTTCCTTCCTGAGTAAACAAATTCTATGTCACCTAATTTCATGCTTCCTACCCCTGGGATATGAGTTTCTGAAACTCCTAATAAATCCAGTTCAAACCGTCTGAATTCGTCAGTCAAAATGTCGATGCGATAGTCATTTTTTAACGTCGTAACATTCCAAGTTCCAATTTTCATGTTCTTTAAATCTTTGAAATTATTTTGGCCTCAAGAAAAGCAGTGATCCCGGATACCAGTGCAGGATGGGGACCAACATATCTTCTCAAGTCTACACCGAAGTGCTTAAGCCGGCTTAGAACCGGACAGCAAGAAGTCCCTGGGACCTCCAGTAAGTTGGAGGCTTTGTGCAATCCTGGGCCCATCTTGGTCACAACATGGTTTTCAGCACTTGGCGATGCTCTTCTATCAACAAGAGTCGAAATCCTGCACAGACAGTCCCAAGCCTATTACCTCCGACTCATTATATATTCATGCCTACAAATATTATGCTACTACGGGGAGGCAGCCCATAGTAGATAAATTAGCTAGGAAGAGGTTTTTCAGCCCGAAAACGCCCATCAAAACAAACCAAGCCCAGAAAATTATCCAATAATCAGAATCCCGTACGAGTATTACCCGTATACGAGAAATCCCGTACGATATTCTATATTAAGGAAAAATATTCTTCACACAGTACATCGACCCAATATTTTGAGCAAGTTTTAATCTTAAATACTCAATATGATTATGAAATGACGAAAGGGGACCAAGAAAAACTCTTAAATATTGATATGATTGGACCCTAAAAATTTTTTGATCACAAACCCCTAGCTCCTCACAAGAAATCTCTCGAGTGGAACGTTTTTAACGACCAAAAACCATAAAATTAGTTTTCTTAAAATTCGGTACTAGATTCTTAGAAACAAACCATCGATTAACTGAGGTAATACTTATAGTCAGATTGTCGGTCAAAGTCGATGAATCCCTAGCTTTAACTGTTATAGCTGTATTATCTGCAAAGAACAGCATGGCAAATATTCTCATGCAAACCTCGGGGAAGATCATTAATATAGATCAAAAATAAAAGTGGACCTTATACTGAGCCTTGGGGGACACCAATATCAATAAGACTTAATAAATTAGTGATTTTTCCACTGACATTTACTGTGATTTTGCGTCCGCATAGGTATGATTTAATAATTTGTAATCCTTTCCCTCTTATGCCGAAATTTATCATTTTGTTAAGAAAACTTTCATGGTTTAAAGTGTCAAATGCTTTTTTATATAATAGAAAACAGTAGCCACATAGAAATTATCATCTAAACAATTATTTATTTCTAATAAAAGAGCTGCAACTGCTTGTTCTGTCGAACGGTCTGCCCTAAATCCAAATTGATATTTGAACGATTTTCCATCTACTAGAAAATATACCTGAATTGATACTCAAATTGAAAATGTGGAAAAGTGGTTCAAAAACAATTCCAGCAATACTCTTTAACAAATTTGTTGATGATTCATCATGTCCCACTGAATTACCATTTTTATATTTTTGATAATCTTATAGAATTCAGCAACACTAACAGGGACCAGAAATATGCTCGTATATTCATTGGGGGGGGGGGGTAAATATTCTTTGTGCGACCTGTAAGGTGACAAATCTATTCCTGCTGAAACAATCGCTTGACCAACACCAGCAAAATAATCACTAAACATATTAGCAACATCTTGCAGTTCTGTAACTTCTAAACCATTTGTATTAATTAATACCTCAGGATGTGATAACTTTTTATTTTTTCCACTTTTCTCCTTAATTAAATTCAAAATTTTTCGAGGAGAATCAGAATTTTAAATGAATTTTCAAAATACACTCTTTCATTTTCTCTTTCAATGGGATACTTCATTTTAATTTTATATAAGCGTTTTTTTTCATTTATAGAGCTCAAAAGCGATACATTTACCCATGGTTTTCTTGGTGTATGCCTCTTTCCTTTCAGATTTCTATACGGGTAAAATTTATCAAACTTCTCAGTCACTATATTATAAAAGTTATCTAAGGAATGATCTAGATACATTCCATCAATTACTCAACTCCATCCTACATCACCGAGGGCTTCTTTTAATTAAAAAAAAAATTCTCCAAAGTCTCTTCGCTTTGTTGACTTCTTTTTATTATGCGGGAAATATCACAAAAAATCAGCCATAAGTATTCAGAGATCAGATGAATCCTCAGGAATGACATATGTACTAACAGCACTTTCAGGTGAAAAAATATTATCAATTAGTGAATATGACGTGTCAGTTATTCTGGATGGTACAAGACATACAGAATATAATCCATGACATAGAGGACATTCTAAAAACTTCAAAGTGTTATTATCCAGTCTATTCTGATCATCAGAAACAAGGTTCATTAAGTCAATAATAAAATCTCCCGTAACTGGATAAGACGTATTAAGACTAGCTAATTTATCCATGAATTTTTCAAAACAATTCCTAAACTCCATCTGACTAGCTGACGGACTACGGTAAATAACTACGATTAGAATCTTCTCATTATTTGGAAAAAAAAAACATTCAACAACAAAAGATTCAAATCACATTTCAATATTCATCGGCAAAAAGTCTAGTGTTGCACGGGCTGGTATGCAACTTTTATTTAAAACACCAAGGCCCAACATGAAACAATTGATAACCATCAACATGAATACTTTCAATTGTAAACTCATCTAAAAAAGTTTCGCATAAACCAAATATGTCCGTATCTGATGTCGATACAAAAGTATCAATTGTATCCCTTGCAGTCCTCCAGCCCCGGCAATTCCAAAACAATATCCTCCTTGTTCTAGAACTTTTCTTTGCCAATCCATTCATAAGTAAATATTGATTTTTTGGTATATCTAATATGCTTCTATTATCCTCATTATCACTAGCTAAAATATTTTTGAAAACTGAATAAAACAAAGGAGAATCTTGCTCAAACTCTTTTAACCTTGATGATGGAATTCAATCACTATCTCTATCCATTATCAAATATTAACATTATCAAATAATAACCACACCACGACCCATGCGCCCAACAAAAAGAAATAAAAGGTAACTCACACGGAAACCACTAAGAAAAGAAAAGAGAAATGTCTTCATTCTAAGACAAATTCTTTCAATATCCTACCGCTATTCATAAAGACCCATGTGTGCTTCCGAACAAGCAGTTAAAATAACATAAAAAAATAGATAACTAAAGAGAAAGGATCGTAATAAATATATAGAGCAACAAAAATTAGTGAGAAGATAACTAAAATACAAATAAATACGAGACAAAACATGATTAAACGCTTCCTACTTGTATATTTCAAAACATACTAGCAGGGCGCTTTACTATTAGACGACATGATTTTATTTCACTGAAATATCACTTGGAAAACTAAGATGTACATGTCCTTGGGCGTTCGGAAAGTCATCAACCTCTGGTATGCTATCACTAAATGAATATTTAGTTTGTTTGAATCCCTTTTGATATCCATGCCTCATATCCAGGAATCTTCCGCAATTTATCCCGTTTCACTAAAATCAGCTTACGTATTTTATGAATTTCGGCTGGTAGATCATCACAAATAAACAAGTTGCCTTTATTTCCGTGAAATGTCTTGTCCTTCAACTTGCTGGCATTTTTTATAATAGAAAACTTGTCGTCTTTTTTATTTAGTGTCACCTTTAAGAATTTACGATTTCTGTCATGTTGCGAGATTGTAAAATTTTTTTCAGGCAATTCTAATCCATTGCAAACAACTTCTGTGAATAAAGGTTTAGCGTTATCAATATCCTCACAGACTGCATTCCATATGATGATATTATTTTCGTACTTAGCGGCTTTCAATTTCACAATCCGACACATTGAATCTTTATTTTTTCTTTTTAATTTTATTAAATCATCGGTACAAATTTCTAATTGCAAAGTGAGGCAGTTTTTCCAATTTTCGATTCACTATTAACCATCTTACTTTTAAGAACCGAATGTTTTTTATCCAGATTATCGACCCTTGTAGTAAGAGTACCTAATTGATTGCATGAGTTGTCGAATTTATTACGATTTTTTTTTACGATTTCAAGCATTTGCTTAAAATCTGCAGCTACTATTTATATTCCCGGTTTCGAGCTAGAGCTACCATCTGAGGTGTCTAATGAAATAGACACCTCAGCGTTTTGAATACCAATTATCCTTAAGGTGCATTTTGCAAAGACTTTCGTTTAACATTTTTGAAGGGTTCCAAGCTTATTTTTTTAAATTGACAAAAATTTGTTTTTCAGTTATTTTTTATCCCTAAATTTATAGCACTAGGAATTTTTGATTATCTGGTAATAGTACCATAACATTTAGTAATAATTTAGCTGTAACATTTAGTAATATGTTGAAATATCTTTAGTTTATTACAAAACACTTTTTCATATCAAACAGTTTGTGGTAACGAACTGTAGTAAGGAGCGACCCGGCTCAATAGTAAACAAAACTCTAAAAAACGGAACCTCGATGCTAAAAAATATATCAAAAGAATTGGATTCTTATTCTGACTTTAAATATATAAATTTCATCAAATTTAATCTTTGTCATGAAAAGTTACGAGCCTGAGAAAATTTGCCTTATTTTGGAAAATAGGAGGAAACAGCCACTAAAAGCATAGTATATTAAGGAAATTCACACAATCGCATTTTGCGTATCAGAAAACCCTATAGAAAAAATTTAAAAGTCCAATCTACAAAAATATGGAATTTCGTATTTTTTGCCAGAAAACAGATCACGGGTGCGTGTTTATTTGTTTGTTTTTCGTTTTTTTTCTTTCTTTTCCCCAGGGGTCATCGTATCGACCTAGTGGTCCTAGAGTGTTACAAGACGGCTCATTCTAACGAAAATGAAAAGTTCTAGTGCCCTTTTTAAGTGAGCAAAAACTTGGAGGGCACCTAGGCCCCCTCCCACGCTCATTGTTTCCCCAAAGTCAACGGATCAAAATTTTGAGATAACCATTTTGTTCCACATAGTAAAAAACTGTAATAACTATGTCTTTGGGGATGACTTACTCCCCCACAGTCCCTGGAGGAGGGGCTGAAAGTTACAAACTTTGACCAGTGTTTACATACAGTAATGATTATTTGGAAGTGTACCGACGTTTTCAGGGGGATTATTTTTTGGTTTGGGGGTGGGGTTGAGGGAAGGGGGCTATGTGGGAGGATCTTTCCTTAAAGGAACATTTCATGGGAGAAGGATAATTCAATGAAAAGGGTGCAGGGTTTTCTAGAATTACTATTTTGGTTTTACTTGGTTGTTTTATATTTGCTGTTTTTTTTTTCTTTCATAGGCATGTATTTTGGAGGTGATACCTGACGCGGGGATGCCATGGATATTCTTTGGTAGCCACAAAACTGTGCTGGGTATAGAATTTAGAGTTGCGAAACCCTATATAGGCCAGTGTATTCTCCTGATGAGCCCTTATGTTGGGTGTTGCCTCTGAATTATTTGTCTATATTATTTTTTCTATTGTTTGGTAAATGACGACTTATACTTATTGACGACATGACTGCCTGTCCATGGATTATTCCTTATGGTTGATTGTGTGTGGCTATGCTGTTTTACCTATGTGATTGTATGGATGAGTAGGGTTAAGGCCTCATTCAAGTGCTGGTCTATATTAATCACTAATTTAGGAAAACAGTCTTCCTTTTCTCCTTCTGTCTCTCTTTTTTTGTGTTTGTGCTGTTGCATTGGTGATTTCTCTTTTCATGATATATAAATGAACTTACATCAAATTGTGAGCATTAAAACTAAATAATAAAAAAAACACTTTTTAAAACTTTTTTTGAAAATAGCCCTAGCATCCTTACTTCAACGAAGTTCAACCAGGACTGGCGAAAAGAATGAAATGAGAATATAAGCTCATTCAAACTAAAGAGAACAAAATGATTAGATACAATTTCTTAAAGCTAATCCTGCTTGTTTAGCAGCCTGTCTCAAAGGCCTTTTTGTAGTTGGTTCAGTACTAATATAAATCGGTTTAGTAAAATATTTTGTAAGATCATTTTTAATTAAATTTGAGTATAAGAAATTTAGTGAGTATTCCCCTAAGTCCCTGTTCAAAGAATTATTATTATTTATTTTGAGATTAATTTCGATTGATTCTCGAACCACCTGTTTTATTCCCAAATCATTACTGATTAGTGAAGAGTTTTCAAAAAGTATCATGTGGGACGGATTATTAAATATATGCCATCCTAAAGCAGAATTAAAGGAATTGTTGGAACTATTTGAAATTAAGGCCTTGTCTATGTCATTTTTATGCTGTTGTAACCGTTTGTCTAGATTCTGATGGGTCCTGCCGACTTTCTGCAATCACATGGTATTTGATAGACCCCTCTTTGGCGAGTAACTAGGGTCTTATCTTTACCCGAATTTAAGAAATTGATGATTTTAAAATTATTAGTAAAAACTACGTACAGATTATTTTTTGTGCAAATATTTTTTAATTTTGTTGTGATCTTTGGGATATACGTAAGATAGACAATATTTGAGGGCTTATCAGCAGCCTCCCATTGTGAAGTGTCTTCTTCGATTTTACAAGAATGTCTTTTTATTCTACGGTTAATTATTTTATTGACAAAAGGAATGGGGTATCCATTACCAAACAGAATATCTCTGATAAAGTTTATTTCTTCATTTATATATGAATTGGAGCAAATATTCAGGGCACGATCAATGAGGGAAGTTATAACTGCTTTTTTAAATTGTGGGGGGTGATTTGAATTAAAGTGAAGATATGTATTGTTTTTTTTCTTTGGCTTTCGATATATAGTAAAATCCAGTTTATCAGTATTACGAATAATTAATACATGTAGAAACGGTAGTTTATTTTCAATTTCAACTTCTAGGGTGAACTGCAAATTTTGGTCATAAGTGTAAAGATGATCTAAGAAGCCCCGAAGTTCTGCTTCCCCATAATTCCAAAGTGAAATTACGTCATCCATATAACGACCCCAATAATTGCTCTTTAAGATATTACATCTTTTGCAGCAGCTGTTGCAACTTGTCTGATTTAGTCTTTTTAGTCTTTTTTTCAACATGATATTATAATATATTACCCTGTATATCCAAGAAAAATTATGTGTCTTCACAAGAAATAGTCAATCCATTTCTTATTGTAAAAGTTTCTACATGAGAAAAATGGAAATGATTAGCGGCCCTCAAATAAACCCTCGTGATACCCTTGACTAAACACTCATAAATGACGCATTCCCAAACAGTCAGGCTGAGAAATTTTTTAGCTAACAAAGGACTGTTATCCTATTACTCTTTAAATAAATAATTTTATGACTTATAATCAAAATAATCAAAATAAATTTAGTTTTAAATGAATCTTTAAAAATCATTCTCGAAAATAATTACGAAAGTTAACGACTTAAGTGGGGATAGAGAAAACGATAGATTGATGACTCACTGCTTCTATGTATTTCAAAAACCATTGTGGTGGTGAATCCGAGCAGTCGAATTTGGCAAATCCTGCTTCAAGCCTTCCACAAACATCTCCAAACTTTCTCTCTAATGAATCTAAAACAATTGTCAGATTTCGCTGGCTTATATCCTCTTGCATATTTCTGGTTGGAGTGAAATTACAACTGTAAATAAAATCCACATGAAAAGAAATAGCACTAGACGAAACATAATCAAAAACCAAAGGCTATAAGTAATCACTTTGAAATCAATTTAATTTCAATTTTCTTTTTCTATATCTTTTTATCTCTTCTTTTATTTCTTCTATGACTAGGTATTTCTCTTTTTTTTGGAATTGGCACTATTTTACAGTAAATGGTATTAGCCAAGAGTTTGCATATTGAGAAGGAGACGTGATAACGAAATAATTCTTACTTCATAATATGTAAAACAAAATTAAACAAATGTTGAAGGTTTAGCTTACATAAGATAATAAAGCACTGTATGTGAGTATGTGACGGCGGAAAGAGAAAGTGAAATTATTTTTTTCTATTTCGTTCTATTTCAAAGAAGATGAGGCTTCACCACTTCCTAAGATTAAGGACAAAGATAGCTGATTTCTTTCTTCTTCTTCATTTTTGGGTGGATAAGCAAGGAATGTCGTGTTTAATAGGGTTGTGACAGTCAATAAATCAGTAGGGATACTAGCTGTGGCGGCTTATCGTGCCTATAGTTTTTAATAAATTAGGAGTTTTAAGCTCTTTGTGCGTAGCCAAAGGAAGCCAATCAGAACGCATTAATTAATTCTTTTCAAAAGACCCTACATTATACAGGCGTATTCCAATAATAAAGGACGCGTATAAATCGAAAGAATACATCCTACAGAATTTGATTTATTCAAATTTTAAAGAAAAGGGAAGTGCATTGTTTTGTTTAACAATATCTATAATATGAGTGTTAAACTTCAGGTCCTT